>NC_055683.1:1615098-1892598 GCF_017639745.1 Melanotaenia boesemani
CATGAAATTTTTGGAGAAAAGTCAAGTTCCACCTCAGTTACACATTTATTTGATTTATTTACATATTTTAATTATTTTATTTGATATTTTATGATAATTGCTGGGATAAGCTCCAGCTTCCCTGCAGTCCTCAACAGGTAATGAGTGGTATAGAGAATGAATGAATTACGTTTTATAAATTAAAATATATATTTGTATTTTTAAAATGTATTTATATTCATTTATATGGGGCAGCGTGGATCAGCGGGTATAGTGGTCGTCTTGTAGCCTGAGGGTTGCCAACCTGCCTGCTCGCCTGTACACGGAGAGAACCCACCCGCCCGCTCGCCTGTACACGGAGAGAACCCACCCGGCAACTATTACAATTTTTAATTGTGATTAATCGCATTGTTACGCCCAAAACATCCTTTCCTCTAAAAGCAGGCCTACTGCTGTATGAAGACATTGCAGTAAATTCTGATTTGTTCAACCTGCGGCTCCGGAGCAGCAAGTGGGTCTCTGGACCTTCCACAATGGCTCTTAATACACGGCTAACAATGCTAACGAGCTAACTAATGTTTTAAATACAGATATAATAACACAATCAGTTTTTTTTCATGGAATAATTACACTCAGTTTCCACACTAAAAGTACCAGTAATATTTTTATCTACTTTTTTTGTCATTAGGTTGGAAACTTTTTTTTTTTTAAACATCTGCATCTGTAAAGTAGTTTTATTTAGCTGGCTGAGGGAAAAATGGCTCTTTGGATTGGAAAGGCTGCAGACCCCTGTACTAAACACATAAACAGGTTTAGCAGCAGTTTTCTCTTTAAACAGCAACAGTTAAAATATTTCTTCATATAAAATCAAATATTTATGAGAAAGAAGGAAGAAATGTTCAGGATTTACTAACTAAAAGGTAAAAAGTCAGCAGGATGAGTTTAAAGCTGTGAAGCTGCTTCCTTCTAAACACAGAAGGAACAATATGTGATGAATATCAGCATCAGGTGAACAGACAGAAAGCAGGATGAGAATCTCACAGCTTCTAGATGGTGAGGAGAGCGAAATATTCACAATATGCACAATAACTTCCATCCATGCACCTTCAGTGTAACTTCTTTAACTTTGCATTCTTAGCTTGACTGTTTAGCTTCACCTCTGCACCTGCAGCCTCCGCTACCGGGAGTTAAGGGTTAACATCTCGTTTCCGGGTGTAGCGTCAGGTCTGTAGATGTAAATATAAACATGTGTGGTATCCACAGAAAGTCCAGAATCTCAGCTACCAGCTCATTAAAACCATTTCTATCACCAACACACACAGTTAAGACAACAATAATTAAAAGAGCAGCTACACAAAGTCCGAACACACATGTAAACACAAATGATGTCTCCCCGTGTCCACCCCACGGCATGAACACGAACAAACGACTCCTCTACTCCTCTGTGAAAGCTCACATCTCACAGATTCCACAGCTGGAAGTTTCATCTCGCTACGACCAAGATTCACCGAACCAGAGACAGAAGAAGACCCGATTTATGCTTCACGTTTGTAAAAGTCAGAAAGCATGTCTTATCTTTGCTGTCTGGCCTGTATGCCTGTTTTTACTTACAGTTATTCAAATATTTCCCTTGCGTAAACGTCCGATGTCCGAGGGTCAGTAAATGCAGCATGTAATATATTTCTGTAAGTTTTTCTGCATCATCTTTCTTCACTTTTTTTCTTTTACTTTTTACGTTTAACTTTTTTTTTTTTTTTTTTTTTAACAGATGATTTGAAAATCTCAACGTGAATGAAAATCGCGACCTCAAAAAAGCTCTCATCTGTGCCCCCTTTTCCTGGTCAGAGCTCCTGGCCCCCCATCAGAACTTTTCTAGACCCGCCCCTGCATAGTGAAATATAAACCCTGTCTACCACCTGCAGCTACTGAGTGAGAAGGTCCAACAACACTTTGGGGGACATATGTGACGGTGTGAAGCAGGAACCGCTGGTTTCCTCCTTCTCAGCTGATCCACAAAGAAAGAGATCAGCTGATAATGGACAGCTAGTCACGGAACAACAGGACAGGGAGGAGAGGGGAGGGGGCAGTGGCGCTTGGAGTTGATGTATCGCCGCTCCACACATCGGTCTGTGTGGAAAACCCTGCACTAAGCCGTGTCCTGTTTCCTAACTCCTTCCACTCCATTTTCCAGATCGTGTCGTCAGCCTCCACTGACCTGCAGGATTACACCTACTACTTTGTGCCAGCACCATGGCTGTCTTGCAAACTGCTGCGTTTGCTGCAGTGCTACCCTCCACCAGAAGATGGCGCAGTCAAGGGCCGTCTGGTGGAGTGCTTAGAGACCATTCTCAATAAGGCCCAGGAGCCCCCGAAGTCCAAGAAGGTGCAGCATTCCAACGCCAAGAATGCCATCTTGTTTGAGGCGATTTCACTCATCATCCACTACGACAGGTAACTCTTCTTCTTTCACTAATAGCAGCAGAAAATGTGACTTTGTCTGCAACCTGCTCATCTTTACTGATGCTGGACTACACGTGTGGCCGTTTCCTGACTAAAGAGTAGATCCACTTCAACTAAACCTGATTAAATTTAGTGAGAACGTGATTGTTCAGTGTGTGTGTTCAGCTCCAACCTCATTTCACTCTGATGTTGTAGGAGGAGGGTTTCCTGGGTTGGTGTTCATCAGGCCTACTCAGCCCGCTCCTACAAGGGCTGCAGTCCTACAGGTTTTCCTTGTTACCTGCTCCAACACACCTGACTCACATTAATTAGACATTGTACAGAACTCCATCAGCTTTTTGGTCCATTTAATGTGAATAAGTTGTGTTGGAGCAGCTAAACATTGAAAACCTGCTGGACTGCAGCCCTTGTGGGACCAAACTGATTGGCCCTGATTGGCCGATTGGTCCTGATCCAGACCATTCAAAAAATTAAAGTCTGAACTTTTGTAAATGTATAAATAAATGATACATTAATGATTATTTGGTTTATAATTATTTATTTATAATACATTATATTAAATTCTATTCATCAGATATTTGATGGCATGGTTTTTTGACCTACAGTGAACCAAACCTCTTGGTGCGAGCCTGCAACCAGCTGGGCCAGTTCCTGCAGCACAGGGAAACCAACCTGCGCTACCTGGCTCTGGAAAGCATGTGCACCCTGGCCAGCTCCGAGTTTTCCCACGAAGCCGTCAAGACGCACATCGAGACGGTCATCAACGCCCTGAAGGTGGACCTCCAACTTTGAAGAGCTTTATCTGCGTACAGGATGAAGTGTAGCCCATGTAATCCCCTGCTTCGTGTTTCTGATGCAGCTTCTCTGTTTTCTCTGTGATTCAGACTGAGAGAGACGTGAGTGTCCGACAGCGAGCTGCCGATCTGTTATACGCCATGTGTGACCGCAGCAACGCCAAGCAGATAGTTGCTGAGATGCTCAGTTACCTGGAGACGGCAGATTACTCTATCAGAGAGGAGATGGTAGGTATGACAGATGGGTCACATGACCATGGATGCCTGGCTTCCTCATCCCCCCACAAATACCTGAACACACATTAACAAAGTGCTGACGGAGCTGTAATTAGCTGCTCCTCCTACTTCCAGGTGCTGAAGGTGGCCATCCTAGCAGAGAAGTATGCAGTGGATTACTCCTGGTATGTGGACACCATCCTCAACCTCATCCGCATTGCTGGGGACTACGTCAGCGAGGAGGTGTGGTACCGTGTCATTCAGATCGTCATCAACCGCGACGACGTGCAAGGCTACGCCGCCAAGACTGTGTTTGAGGTACCGCCACATGAAACCCTAAAATATTCCCAGAGACGAAGATCTCTGGCTGAAAGAGATCTTCACGGTGAACCACAACAGCTTCAGTCCCAGCTGAAGCTCCCTTAGTGTACGTTTGTATCTCCAGGCTGTTTTTAAATACAGACGTCCAGTTTGACAGGATGAAATGAAAAATACTTTATTTATCCTAGAGGGAAATTTCAGTGTTGTAGTAGGGTTTTTGTCTTCTAAATTATAAACAAATACATATCACACAATTATCCACTGAGCCATCGCGGTGGGGGGCAGCGTTGGGGTTGCGAACACCAACTTGTTATCTTATTGGTTGAGGCTCAAACGAAGTGGTTGGCGAACCACTGCTGTAAAGGAGTGGGGGTGGGGCTGAGGTGGATACTGTTGTTGTAATTAGTTGTCAGGCCCAGATTTGCCCCGTTCCTCTGGTATTCCTGTCCCACTGCCAGCTGCCATGGTTCAGACTTTCTGCTTACTGCTGCTTCAGCTGAATTCAGACTGTTCAGATTAATGCGATGATACGACTTTCTATGTAAGACTAACATTTCTTGGGAAGTTCTTCTTTTTGGGGAAGAAACCAGTCAAACCTGCTGCAGTCTGCAAAGAAGCATGAATGTCTTTTAGGAAGTCCAGCTGTACGTAGTGCAGTTGTGTAGTGTTGATGAGATTGTTTCTTCTACTTAGCTGTCTAGCTGCTGGTCATGTTTTTCCTGCTGCGCTGCTGTGTTAAATACACATCTGTGTAATCCTCAAGCCATTTTTCCCCACACACTGTTCACCGCTGACCCTGGAGCTTCTACCATGAAGATTTCTGCATGAGACAAAGTTTCATTGGAAAACAGTGTGATATTGCATGCTTCATATTTACCTTTCTGTCCCTCATCTTCTGTCAGTTCGACACTTTCTCTTGTGCGGACAGTCCTTCGCCCAGTGAAATGTGCTCTGACAAACTGCACATCTCGTTCTCCTGCCACGTTTATCAGAGGGTTTGTACCTTGCGTTGCTGTTTGGGCTGCAGGCTGCTGGATATGCTTTCATTTTTAAAAGGACATCTCGTGTAATAGACGCACTCATGTGTAGCGCTGCTGCCCCCTCGTGTCGAAGTGATGTCTCCAAAAATTCTTTTCAACTCTGATTTCATATCAGCGAAGGAAACATTTGGACAAGCTGTCAGCGCTAGCTGTTTTTTTTTACTTTGAGACCAGCCATATCCAAGTTTAAAGGCTAGCACAGCATCTGGGAGCTCCATTTTAAACGAACGTATCTTGTTGCACCGTTGCTCAAACTCAACAATGTAATCCACCATAGACACGCCGCTCTCTGTAGTGATCCGATCAAATTCCATGCATGCTTCGTACTGCTGATCCTTCTCTTTTTTTAAAAACGGCAAGTAGCCATACCAGTGTCAGAATTCCAGCCGTTGGTGAAAATCTCCAGCTTTCCCTGGCTCTGCTGGTAACTGCTAGTGCCTGATTCTTTGTTTCCAGGTCGGTGACTCGTCTCCATATTTCAGTCTCATTTTTCCAAGTTTCATAAGACATTTTCTCGTCAAATGGCTGTGGAATCTTGTAGTTGCCAGCAGCAGCCATCCTCTGCTACCAATGTTAAATCCAGTAACCAGACGGGGTTTAGAGAAAAACTTTTACTGCCATTGCTGTTGCTCACAGGTGTAACACAGAACCTCCTGTAGACGGGGAAACGTAATAGAATTATTTTCTCTTCCAGGCCTTGCAAGCTCCTGCCTGCCACGAGAACATGGTTAAGGTTGGAGGCTACATTCTGGGGGAGTTTGGTAACCTGATTGCAGGAGACCCACGGTCCAGGTATGTTGGTTTCTCTGTTGTAAAACACTGAGATTAACTCCGAGGTTGAATTGTGACGCTGTGGTTGTACCTTCCAGCCCCCTGGTTCAGTTTAACCTGCTCCACTCTAAATTCCACCTGTGCTCGGTGCCGACTCGGGCCCTGCTGCTGTCGGCCTACATCAAGTTCATCAACCTGTTTCCAGAGACCAAGGCCACAATCCAAGAAGTGCTTCGCTGCGACAGCCAGATCCGTAATTCAGATGTGGAGCTCCAACAGCGTGCTGTGGAGTATCTCAAGCTCTCTTCCATTGCTAGCACCGATGTCCTGGTTCGTTGTGATGATCCAGTGATTTCTGCATCTCTGTAGTCTGTCCTTTTAATACGATGTCAGAGTTTAATCAGGCTTTGGCAACTCCAAACCTACAGCAGGTTTCCTTCTTTTCCCTCAGGCCACTGTCTTGGAGGAGATGCCTCCTTTCCCAGAAAGAGAGTCATCAATTCTGGCCAAGCTGAAGAAGAAGAAGGGTCCAGGAGCTGTGTCTGTGACAGAGCTAGAGGACGGCAAACGGGAGGGCGGGGAGTTAAATGGAGGGGCCGACCGAGGGCCAGATACTTCAGTCATGGCTGCTTCTAATGCCGTAAGCACAACTTCTAAGGCAGAGGGTCTCATTTAGTTCAAGGGCCAGCATAATTTCACATTGTATAGGCTGAACCAGTAAAATAACAGCATAATAACCTGGAAATAACTCACATTTCTCTTTTTTCCCTTTATTTTAGTACAAAGAAGTACAAGTACATTATCAAGACGTTTATATTTAATGATCTACCCTTTTAGAAAACATCTGGCTTCATTTACCTATAAAACCAGCAAACATTAACATCCAGTATTCCACGTGATGATCAGAGAAACTTTTCCAGATCTAGTTGCATACATGTACATTTCCACATGTGTGTAGTAATCCTGACCACCTGAACTGGCTCGGCTCATCATACAAACTGAAGTCAGAAAGATGGAAAAGATGGAACAAGTTCTCCTCCTGACCTGGAGAGATGTTTTCTATTTAAACAGAGAACATGAAACCTCACCTGGACACATTAGAGATTACAGTTACTTTTATTATAATATTAGTTACTTTTATTCCAGTATTACTGTTAGTTTCTTTAATGTCATTTTCACATGTACGAGGTTCATCCTGCGGGACAGATTGGACCCTCGTGTCCCGCATGTTTGACACTGTTCAAAGTGCACATGACCATTAAGCCTCGTTTCCACCAACAGGGTCGGGACGGTTAGGGTGCGGATACAGCCTGTAAACTGTAACCTTGTTGCGTTTCCACAGCGACTGTAACCTCACCTGAGAGGCGGAGTATCAGCCGGACAGCGATAGATGCCTCAGCTACGTAACAGCATGACGCCCACGCAGCGCCTTCCTTAGAGTAGAACCAGAACCAGAAACAAAGATGGAGGATGGAGGTCATCCACCAGTCTGAGTTCTTTCCACTTGCGGTGCTTCGTGACGCCATTTTAAACAGAGATTAACTCAACAAAAAGAAAATCTGTTGCTCTGAACGAGGAGCCGTTCCTGCTTTGTTTTTATGCCAGGTCGCACAGGAAGTGACTTTTTTCTCAACCAATCAGCGGATTGCAGTGTGTCAATATTCCAGACACATGACCTTTCGGGTCAGGTTGGTTAGATTGGTACCCCAACGGAACGGTCCCAACAAAGTGGGTCGGGCCAGATGTTAGGTACCATGCCCAGTTTTCGCCTGTGGAAACACAAAAAAGACATCCTGACCATGGTTAGACTCCTGGTCTAATAGTGATGTGTATGAAAAATGCAGGGTTTAAGTGGAAGTTGTTTTCCTGTGTTTTCCAGTCCACTCCGTCTCCATCAGCTGACCTGCTGGGGATTCGTTCGGCCGCTCCGGTCAGCGCCGCTCCGGCCAGCGCTGGCAGCCTGTTGGTGGATGTGTTCTCGGAGGCGGGGCCGGCTGCACCTTCTGCGGCTGTGAACGATGATGGCTTTCTGAGGTGAACAGTCACAGCTTAATCAGCTTTTTTTCAGAGTGGCCTTGGGTTTTGTGAAAGGTGCTATATAATTTTATTCCTGTTATTTATAATTATAAATAAAATTTAATATGTGTAAAACTTCTCAAAGTGTAAAACCAAATAAGAAACTCGGAGGGTAACTGCTTCTTTTTCTAGTAGTATGGGCATTGCAGCCGCCTGATTTTTCACCGTCACACTAACGCTCCCTCAGATAAGCAGTGAAAGATGGGCAGAGCTCTCCGTCAGGTGTAGCAGAAGTGGCATTAAATGGCCACTTTGAGTGGTAAATGATTTGCTCCATACAGTCAGTTTTTCCCTCATTTTAACATCTAGAAAGCGCTGAGTAGATTCCATGTAGCCTAGAACTCTGCCAGAGAATGGAGGTTTCTCTAACTGTTCACTGTTGTTCACTAACCACAGCGTGTTCTGAGTCTCCTTTACATTTAGTTTTTACATGTCTGTGTTGGTTGTTGCTCTCTTTGCTCTGTCTTTCTTGGCTTTATCTTTGTCTAATGCAGACCTGTCAACCTGAAGACCTTCAGTCAGACATTCTGGGCTAAAGTTAGCTCATGTCATTCAGCTTTTCAGAAAATCACAATCTGTGCTTGACAGACAAACCATCGTTTGAGTTATTATCAGTGTACAGGTTTGTAGTGATGCACCACACTATAGTATTATTAGGCGCCCCATACAAGGAGGCTAAAGGTCCTCCATGCAACCGCTGTTAAATCCCAGCTGAGGACCCTTTGCTGCATACTCTCTCTCCAACCCTTTTCTGTTGAGCTACTGTCAAACAAAGGCCACTAGATCACAAACATTCTTCAAATATATAATAAAATTGCATTACCAATCACTAAAAATGCCTCATTGGATGGTAATTAAAAACCCAAAGTTGCTGAAATCCAAATTCTTATTCATGTTTAATCTGACGCCTCAGTTTTCAATACAGAGTCCTGAAATCACCAACTGGAGCCAAAACCTAAAGTAATTTGACTTTTCATTATATGGTGAAGCTTTTTCTTCTATAAAACTACAAATACTGCATTTCATTTTAACTTTAAGTTTAGCTAAGAACAAAAAACGTGTCACTTTCTTTTTTTGGTAACATCCAGAGCCTAGTAGCTGAACTTTGCTGCAGGTTAAGTTTCCACAAGTTAAAGTTTAAAGCCTAGAAAGTTCCTGAAAGTTTGCAAAACAAGAAGAAAGCAGGTAAGCAGTTAGTGGGTGAAGTCTACTAAAAACACTACTACACACTTCTACTGGGTCAGTAGACATGGGCACTTTATTCAGTATGTGTTTGGAATATTCTGCTTCATCTTTCTCAGTGCTCTGTGGTCACTGACACAATCTTCACTAGTGGGCGAGGCCAACAAGTGGTCAGGGTATTTAAAAAAGGTGATTAGAGCAAGACCAGCACCGTTCTCTGCCAAGCATTTTATGTTTGCCAGTAGAAAGAATGAGTCACAGGAACAAGGAAACCACACCCTCTTTTACTTCTAAGATTTCATGTGTTAGGACATAAAAAAATGTCCTTGCGGGGTTAAAATGACAGAAATGTACTCCAGAAGAACAACAACACCTAACATGTGATGTGATTTAAATAAAAATGTTAGGTAGAGGAGAAAAATATAAATAAAAGAAAAAGTTAAAGTAAAGGAGAATACTAATGATTGTGATTACCACTTAAATTTAAGGTAGCTATAATTGCGCAAAGCAAACACAGATGATCTCCAGGTCCGATTATATGTTTAACCCCAGAACTGATCCAGTGAACAGTCCGGAGGGTTTACCACATGCTTGGATGATCTGCTCGGCCTCAGTCACTGATCAGAGTCGTCCTGCTGGGTGATGTGAAGGCTGGGGGATACAGGAGAGATGGCTTCAATCCCATCTTCTAAAGGGAGGACATCACTTTCTGATATTCCTTCCTCTGGTCGTCCAGGAGTACTCTTCATAAACTCTGGATGAATGACCCTATTTAAGTGGTCTTTACAGAGATGTGAAGCCAGTGAGATTCAGACCAGATGGTGTAAACTTTGTGGTTGGCAGGTCTGCTACAGATGTCAGTTTTTGTTTAATCTTGCTATCAATGTGACTGTTTTTTGTATTTTTCTCTCCTTCCCTTTTCTCTTTTTCTCCCTGTGTGTGTGTGTGTGTGTGTGTGTGTGTGTGTGTGTGTGCACGTGCACGTGCGTGCACGCACATCTGTCTGTTTTGACCTGAATGTTTGTCTTCATCCTCTACCGTGATTGGACATTGACAGAGATCTGGAACAACCCACAGAGACCTCTGACTCCTTATTGGTGGAGGGTTCTGGTGACTCTGAGTAAGGGCCCAGTAGTAAACTACAGAACTAGAAGTAGCCTGAATACTAAGAACATGGCACCTCCACACTGGTTATCTTCAGATGAATCTGTCAGTAGTTCAGGGCTCCAGATGAACTTTAGAAACACCTGTAGATGGAAAATTTAAGGTGAAATATCAGAAAGCTGATGAGGACTGAGCTGCATGCTGAAGTTAATTTCATTTGTTAATAACTTTCAGTAAGCTGCGCACATATTGACAAATTTTTCCTTCATTTTAGTTTTTGTAAAAGACTAGATGTAATTAATCCTTACGAGATCCTTCAAAAACACACATTTAAAACGAAGGGCAAACATGTCACCTTCTCAAAAATTACTTTATATTATGTATTATTTTTTCACCTTAAATGAGTCAGTCTTTTCAAGCAACTTCAGCCTGAAATATATATATCAAATAAGCATAATTTTAGTTTTTAATCCTTTAAAGGCCTATTTGTTTACGGACTCCAGTCTTTTATGAGAAAAACTAAGAATCTAAAATAATTTACATAAATGCATTGCATGCTTTAAAAATTAGATAAGTAGCGCAATCTGGTGGACAGGCTAGGCTAGTACTCCAAAATGACATATTAACAAAGAAATGCATTTTTTATGTTACAATAAATGTGGCATCACAAATAGCATTTACATTGTTTTATTAATTAGGCATTTTTTGTCCCT
The DNA here is from genome assembly GCF_017639745.1 of Melanotaenia boesemani. Taxonomy (NCBI): domain Eukaryota; kingdom Metazoa; phylum Chordata; class Actinopteri; order Atheriniformes; family Melanotaeniidae; genus Melanotaenia; species Melanotaenia boesemani. The sequence continues at coordinate 1,625,755 of NC_055683.1, forward strand.
ACGATGAAATGTGTAAGTTTTTGAAAATCCTTTGGAAAAGTTTACCTATATTCAAGCAACAAGGCCAAAATGACTTTAAAATGAAAATGGATATTTCCCCAGGATCTCTTGAGGGTTAAACATTCTCACGTGGTTTCAGTCTGCAGACTGATAAGTTGATTCATTGCTGCCGGCAGCTGCTCTTACATCCGTACATCTGTTTGTCTGGAGTTTGTGCATCAGACGCTTTTGTGCTTTGAGCGTTTTATGTTTAGTTTTATAGTCTGTGATGAGGTGAGCTAATGGTTAAGTTCAAAGTGCTGATGAATGCAAGAGCAGCAGAGGACCTGCACAATGTTTATCCCACCATCCATAATGACAGTTACACTTGACACACAAACACTCTCACACTTCTGGTGTTTAATAAAATTATGACATTTAAAATGTTTTATTGGAGGCCAAATGTGAGTAAGTAGTTGCAGCCTGGAGCCCTGCATTATATACTATGGTTTACTGAGTAGGCGACTCTGTTGATGCTGCATAGATGTTGATGCCTTTAGAAATTAAGCATCAGTTAATGGCTCTGCCCTCCATCATCACCAGATGGAGTGAAGTTTCTGGCTTCAGCTTCTTTGTTTTGGTTGTCTGCTACTCATCCTCCCATCAGCCTGCAGCTGAAAGCAGCCGTTTTCCAGCAAAATGCTCTGATGTCAAAGCATTTTCACTGAAAACATGAAGAACACTGCTCTGTGCTGGTTTGTAAAGGACAAATGTTTCACTAACATCCTGGTTTGGCAGCTGATCAAGGAATTAATTTCTTTACAACTCAGCCATTTAAGTGCTCATACACACTGCCTGTCCAAAAAAAGTCAGCACCTGGATTTTACTAAGAGCCAACAACATACTTAACCACAACTGATGCAATGAGCAGCTTTTCATGTCTTAAACAACCATGTGGGAAGAATAAATCTGTTTCAGAAGGGTCAGACCATTGGCATCAAGCAGAGAAAACATCTTAGGAGAAGCAGAAACTACTAGAACTGAGTTCAGAACTGTTAAATGCATTATTAAAAACTAGAAGGATGGTGTGGAACCATCGTCTTCCAGGAAGAAACGTGGTCAGAATAACGTCCTGAATGATGGTGATCGGTGATTCAATGTTTGGTGGAACCAGATGGAAGAAAAACAGCAGTAGGACTCAGGACCATGTTTAATAGTGAAAGTTAGAACATTTCCACATGAACAATGTGAAGGAACTCAAGGGACTGAACAGCTGTGGAGCCAGACGAAAACCACTAATCGGGTTTCAGACTGTAAAAGAGTGGTTCAGGGAACTGGAGATATGTTCACACATGGATCGGCCACCACAGAGTCCAGAGCTGAACCCCATGGAGGATCTTTGGGATGTGCTGGAGAAGGCTTTGCTCAGTGGTCGGACTCTCCATCATCAACACCAGATCTTGAAGAAAAATTAATGCAACACTGGATGGAAATAAATCTGGTGATGCAGAAGCTTCTAGAGATGATGCCACAGGAAAGCTGCTGGAATCAAAGCTTTAAAAACTCATTTTTGGACTGGCAGTGAAAAAAACTTTTAAAAAATTAAATCAGAGGTTTCAGGTGTTTTCTGCTTTTTGTCTTCACAATCCCTATGACATCCATCTGCCAGTACTGGTCAAAGGTTGGAGCTCAAATTCAGGCTGAATGGGTGGGGTGTCGGTGGAAGCAAGTCAGTGACAAGCGACTGCTGTTTGTCTCCATGATGGATTTAAATAAAAACCAGAACAATCGGAACAAACTTTAACTCACTGAGTCTCCAGCCCAGTTTGTGTTGGAGCCCAGTGGTGAAGATGTTGCTTCTAAATGCAGCTGTGTGTAGCATGAACACCACAAATGAAGCTGTTCACACTGTCTTATCAAATTTAACCTCAAAATTGGCAAGCATTCAAACATTGTGTTGCCATGGATACGGTGAAACTGCTGTGTGAGCTGCTGTATCTGCAGGTCATCGGTGGAGCTGAACTCTGTGACATGAAGTCACATGACTCATTCATGGTTAGTTACGGCCTGTTTCCATCACTTTCCATTTTTCGCTCATTTTTGTCACAGCGAGCGTTAAAATGATGACTGACTGGTTTATCTGTATGATGACAGGGTGTCTCGGTCCAAAACCAGACCTGATGGTTCAGCAGCTGTGTGGCAGCGGGACAAAAATCTTGTACATTTAATGTGTAAATTGTGGCATCGAGCTTTTAACTGAACACGTCGTGTTAATGTTTCTGCTGCTGTCACATGAGCTCAGACTGAAGCGATGGGTGAACAGTGCTGTGGGTGAAGGTGCTCACATTCAGCCAAACATGCCGAAGCAACGCTCAAAGTCTGCTCTTCACCTTGTTCCTGGTGTTTCTCTGAGTGCAGAACCAAAACCACAGAAGCTGCAGAACAGCCAGGCTGCATGAGTATTTTACATGTGCTAAATATTGTGGATATCAGTTTTTGTTCACACTGCTTTTACTAACCACATCTGCATTTTTATTTTTATCCTTCTTTGTTCTTTCTTCTTCTTCACGCTTTGTTTTGTTCTGTGTTGAAACGGCGTCTTCTTCGTCCCCCATCTCTGCCTTATCTACTCACGTCCTGTTGCCTGTGTCTCCGTCCGTCTTCTGTCCTGCATCTCTGCGTCCCTGGGCTGTGCTGTGGTCTTTCAGCTCTGCTCCTCCCTCTGAGGATCCTGCTCCTCCTCTGTCTGAAGCAGACGAGCTTCTTAACAAGTAAGGTCTTTGTTTGTTTTGTGATGCTTTTCTTGTTGTTTTTGGCAACTTCACAAACTGACTGAACATCAAAGAATGATGATAAATCAACCACTGTTACATTTCTACCTGAGGTGCATTGAGGTGAATAAGACAGACATTTCAGGAGGAAACTTTGTACATTCGGGTAGTTTACCTGGTGTGTTTCTCAGCTACTGTTCTCACCTCGGTTTGTCCAGCATGTTTAAATTGCCACGTGCGCGGAAACACAGACCTTAATGCAGCTAAATGTCATGTGATTGTGTACAACAGCATCAGCAAGTGGAAAACTGAATTTGTGAGGGAGGCACACACATGGTTTTCACCTGTAGACAAATCTGTGAGCTTCCACATCAGGCTACACCTTTATCTTTTAAAATACAGTAGAACAGACCTAAACTAAGCAGGATAGTTCCATATAAGAATATTTTTTATTGTAGAGAGAAGCCAGGAGTTTGTCATCCGAACTGACTTTTAAACTTTGTCACATCTCAACGTCCTGATAACCTGAAGGGTCTGAGACCACTTTGTTTGAATATTATGGATTTTGCCTTTATATACCACATAAAATGTTAACTACATGCATGTTTGGTGTTTTTTATTTTCCCCAGCCCAACTTCCCCTCTATGATTTTTTTTTTTTTAATTTAAGCTATTTTATGAACATATTGAGCTCAAAAATACACAAATATTCAAATCCGAATAGAGAAGAAGTTCTATTTGTTACAATAAAACTATCAAACACCATTGTGTGGAATGACAAAAAAATAGATATATATATATATTGAAACGCTGTTCCATTCCATCCCAGTTTTATGCTCTGATAAATATTTTTATATTTCTGGTTCTCATGGTCCATCCACATCAAACATGAACTGGGTTTCAGATGTGAACTTTCCAGAGAAGCTGACAGCGGCTCCAGGTCTCACGAGGCCTGCACGGCCCAGATCAGATCAGATGTGAGCATTTGTGTTGGAATGTTCCTCACCGTGACGACACGAGTGGTTCCATAAATTCCTGGTTCTGCAGGTCTGCCATGTGTGAGCTTTATTATTAATCTCATTATCTCAGATCAGCCTGGTGCAGCTAAACGGACTCGGGGACAAGTCAGGAACGTTCTTCAAAGCTCTGAGACCAGGCTTCATCTCTTCATCTAAAGGATGCATCTGTCCCTAAAACTCTTCCTCTCCGAGCCTCCTCTCACCATCCACCACCAACGTGGACAGGATGTTCTAAGTGTGGGCGGGGCATTTGCCAAGAGATCTGATTGGCCATGAGGTGGAGCTTTTATACCTGTTGATCTCTGATCCAGAACATAACCTGCTCCAAAGCAGGTTAGCCATTCAGCATAAGTTACCATGGTGATTTATCCCGGTTATAAGTGAACCAGCTTCATAGTACAGAAAACCCTGGATTAACGTTACCTGGATAAGAGGAAATCCAGCTTCGTCGTACAGGCCTCTGGTCTGATGTTACAGGGGTGTGAACGCATCACATGATGCCATCATGCTGGTTCTGCCTTTTACACATAACATCGTATATACAGACTACATATCTGGTTTCTGGTTATTTATGTTAAAGTAGACCTACAGGTTAGTGAAAGAAGCTGTTACCAGTGGTACCTGATCAGTAGATGATAGATCCAGTCTCAGATTGACCCTCCATCCTTCTCTTTAGCTTTTATAAAACCAGGTGACCCAGAGCTGCTGTCAGCTCCGCCAGAAAGTTCATGTGTGTGTTTGACCTTGATGGAAACCAAGAGATATGATGGTTTTCGTTTTATTTTATTATCCATAGTTTACAGAAAGCTCTGAGCATAATCTGTAACTTGGTTGATATCAGAAATTTCTTCTGCGTACCATTAGGGAGAGCTTGACTACCACCAGCGGTACACTTACCACGGTGTGAGAACCATGGATCTAAAGCAGGGGTGTCAAAGTCTGGTTCTTGAGAGCCGGTATCCTGCTGGTTTTCATTGTTTCCCTGATCTAACACACCTGACTCAAATAATGGATTATTGTGAAGAAGTTGACAAGATTTTATTCTAAAACCTGCCCTGAGGACCGGAGTTCGACACCCCTGATCTAAAGCTTCAATTTATGCTCCCTTCACATAGGTAAAAACCTCACCTGACATCACTGCCCACATCCTCCCATGCATCTTTTATGGTTGTTCGGCAAAACATCCACTAAAGGGCAGTGCAGTGTTTACGTCAGTTTCAGACACTAACAGCCACGGTGACGTTGGGGGTGCCGCAGTAGATGGTGGTGGTCTCCACGACCACTAAATACATCTCACATTCTTCTTCTTTGTTCCTTTTGCTGGTCCCCCCAGTGGTTTCCGGTGGTACTGTTACGCTTGCTATGACTACGTACACATCCACACACGCTCTGAATTCTGACTGAAATAATCATGTAGGGGAAGGCAGGTTTCATATGCAACCATATGGTTTGAGTTTTGACAGAAATCAGACTAAGATGCGTTAGAAAATTAAATCAGTGAGCCATTTTCATTTTTGTGTAGTTACCATAATAATCAACACAACAATGATAGAAAGAAAAACCGTTAAATTAGCCATTTTTGTTTTTTTCTGTTTGAGTTTAGGATGAATTGTAAGCACGAACATTGATGCTGCAGCTGTTGAGTTAATGAGTTATAACATGACCACATCAACAGCTGAACAGAAGAAAACAGCGCTCATCAAAATAACTTTATTAACTGTTAAATCATTTTATTTGACAGGTTTGTGTGCAAGAACAACGGCGTTCTGTTTGAGAATCAGCTGCTACAGATCGGCATCAAGTCAGAGTATCGTCAGAATTTGGGTGAGTTTTCTTTGTGTTGTGGGAGGGGTTTATCCACATGTGGACATAACTTAAAACTGGTTCCTGGTTCAGTGGCTTTGGTCCAAAGACTGGTTTATAGGCAAGGCAAGTTTATCTGTACATCACATTTCATGTACAAGACAGTTCAAAGTATTTTACCTAAAGCTTTAAAAGAACTGACGTCCGGAATGGCGACGAACTGAATGGTGGTGTAGAATAAGAGCTCCCTGGAAGGCCTGACACATTCCCTAAGACAGATGTTTGTGAAAAACTTATGGGGAAATATAAATTAAGGAAGGCTAAGACAACAGTGAGTCACACCAAAAACAAGTGAGGAAATGGCGACTAGAGAATCGCAAGAAGCAGACAAGAAGTTGGGGAAAGCTAACGAACATGCAGACATGAGCACGCTGCAAGCTAGCATCAACGCCATCCACGCTAAAATAAAGCCAGGACATGCAGACATGAGCACGCTGCAGGCTAGCATCAACGCCATCCACGCTAAAATAAAGGCAGGACATGCAGACATGAGCACGCTGCAGGTTAGCATCAACGCCATCCACGCTAAAATAAAGCCAGGACATGCAGACATGAGCATGCTCCAGGCTAGCATCAACGCCATCCACGCTAAAATAAAGCCAGGACATGCAGACATGAGCACGCTGCAGGCTAGCATCAACGCCATCCACGCTAAAATAAAGCCAGGACATGCAGACATGAGCACGCTGCAGGCTAGCATCAACGCCATCCACGCTAAAATAAAGCCAGGACATGCAGACATGAGCACGCTGCAGGCTAGCATCAACGCCATCCACGCTAAAATAAAGCCAGGACATGCAGACATGAGCACGCTGCAGGCTAGCATCAACGCCATCCACGCTAAAATAAAGCCAGGACATGCAGACATGAGCACGCTCCAGGCTAGCATCAACGCCATCCACTCTAAAATAAAGGCAGGACATGCAGACATGAGCATGCTGCAAGCTAGCATCAACGCCATCCACGCTAAAATAAAGCCAGGACATGCAGACATGAGCACGCTGCAGGCTTGCATCAACGCCATCCACGCTAAAATAAAGCCAGGACATGCAGACATGAGCACGCTGCAGGCTAGCATCAACGCCATCCACGCTAAAATAAAGCCAGGACATGCAGACATGAGCATGCTCCAGGCTAGCATCAACGCCATCCACTCTAAAATAAAGCCAGGACATGCAGACATGAGCACGCTGCAGGTTAGCATCAACGCCATCCACGCTAAAATAAAGCCAGGACATGCAGACATGAGCAAGCTCCAGGCTAGCATCAACGCCATCCACTCTAAAATAAAGCCAGGACATGCAGACATGAGCACGCTGCAGGCTAGCATCAACGCCATCCACGCTAAAATAAAGCCAGGACATGCAGACATGAGCACGCTGCAGGTTAGCATCAACGCCATCCACGCTAAAATAAAGCCAGGACATGCAGACATGAGCACGCTGCAGGCTAGCATCAACGCCATCCACGCTAAAATAAAGCCAGGACATGCAGACATGAGCACGCTCCAGGCTAGCATCAACGCCATCCACTCTAAAATAAAGGCAGGACATGCAGACATGAGCATGCTGCAAGCTAGCATCAACGCCATCCACGCTAAAATAAAGCCAGGACATGCAGACATGAGCACGCTCCAGGCTAGCATCAACGCCATCCACTCTAAAATAAAGCCAGGACATGCAGACATGAGCACGCTGCAGGCTAGCATCAACGCCATCCACGCTAAAATAAAGGCAGGACATGCAGACATAAGCACGCTGCAGGCTAGCATCAACGCCATCCATGCTAAAATAAAGCCAGGACATGCAGACATGAGCACGCTGCAGGCTAGCATCAACGCCATCCACTCTAAAATAAAGCCAGGACATGCAGACATGAGCATGCTGCAAGCTAGCATCAACGCCATCCACGCTAAAATAAAGGCAGGACATGCAGACATGAGCACGCTGCAGGTTAGCATCAACGCCATCCACTCTAAAATAAAGCCAGGACATGCAGACATGAGCACGCTGCAGGCTAGCATCAACGCCATCCACGCTAAAATAAAGCCAGGACATGCAGACATGAGCATGCTCCAGGCTAGCATCAACGCCATCCACGCTAAAATAAAGCCAGGACATGCAGACATGAGCACGCTGCAGGCTAGCATCAACGCCATCCACGCTAAAATAAAGCCAGGACATGCAGACACGAAGGAGGACTTGAGCGGCATCTGTGAAACAATTAAACACGACTTGAAAGAAGAACTGAGAAACTTTAAAGATGAAGTTAACCAAAGACTCTGAGATTGGGACGGAACTGAAACATGGAGGTGAGGACGGATGAAGTTGAAATCAGAGTGCTCGAAGAATGGACTGCAGGAAGAACAACGTATCCATTCGGAACTAACGGATTTAGAGACTCGCTCTAGGAGAAACAACCTGAGAATTTTCTGAATCCCTGAAGAGATGGAGGGAAGCAATGAGTTCCTGGAGAAGATGATCAAAACAGAGTTATTGCTCACAGACATCATCTTATAAACGTGGACAATCGAGAGGGGTAGCAATACTAGTTTCAAACCATATCACATTCCAGTTCTCCGGCCAGGTGAGAGATCCAGAGGGCCGATATATCTTTGTAACAGGTATGTTGATCATAAGCCAGTCACATTGTTAAATGTCTATAGACCTCCAGCTGATAAGACATTGCTCAAAATAATATTTAATATAATAGCTGAAAAGACCCAGGGGATTCTTCTCTGTGGTGGGGTCTGGAACATTCAGCTCCAACCCTCTTTTGATTCTACTAACTTGACAAAATAAATTCTGAGACAAAATCATCCAAATTACTTCTTCTGGAAGCTGGTATGATAGATATTTGGAGAGAGATGCACCCTGTGAATAGACAATTTACTTTCTTCTCCCACCCACACTCAAGAATCTTTTTTGCATGTTCGGTTCAGACAGGCACAGAGTTAAGAAATGCGAAATAGGGGTTAAAGACAAATGTGACCACACTGGGGTTTACCCTCCCCTTCACTTGGACACAGAGCCTAAATCCACAGCATGGAGATTCAACACCAGTCTACTGAATGATAAATGGGGGGGCTAATAATGTGGTCGTTGTGCAAAAAGAAGGACAAACAAAAGCGGCTTAATTACCCGTTACAGGAACTTAAAGACCTTGAAAGTAAACATGTGAAACTGAATGACCCTCACGTACTTGATCAGATTGAATCGTCTAAACAAAGTCTAAATGAAATCTATGATAACCAGGAGGAGGACAAAGCCAAATTTACTAAACAGATACTGCGATAATGGTCCAAGAGCTAAGAAGCTTTTAGCCTGGAGGATAAGAAAGCAACAGGATGAAAGATCCATCCACAAAATTAAAGATCCGCAATCAGGTTAGATGGGTCAGTCCCTGGAGGAGATACATTCATTCAAAATACCTTTAAACACCTATACACACAACCAGATGGTGCTGACCCCTCTGACATTAGACTTTCTAGATACTCTGTTGGAATGGAACAAAACAGGATATTGATGTGTGAAATAACAAAAGAAGAACTAGACAAGGCCATATCAAGACTAAAAACAAGCAAAATGCCAGGAGCTGATGGATTCCCAGCAGAACTGTACAAGACTTTCAGGGAAATTATATCGCCTTTATTGCTTAAATGCTTTAATTTTGTACTCAGAGGAGCAATACCAGTATCCTGGAAACAGGCAATAATCTCTGTAATCCCAAAACTAGGCAAGGATAAATCCATATGTAGCTCATACAGATCGATCTCCATCTTAAAGCTAGATTACAAACTTTACGCCTCAATAATAGCAGATAGACTTGAGAATGTAATCCCAGAGATAATAGATGGCGACCAAACAGGTTTTCTCAAAAACAGACAGGTTCAGGATAACGTAAGACAGCCCTGCACATAATGGATTATATGAATAAAAACAAAGAAAAGTCAGTCGTCCTTAGCCTAGATGCAGAAAAGGCGTTCGACTCTGCTTGCTGGGAATACTTGTACCTGACAATGGAACGATTTGGCATCAATAACTCAGTTTTAAAAACCTATACTACTGCCCCATCACGAGGATGAAGATAAATGGCAGTCTGAGTAACCCTGTGTTGCTACAAAGAGGCTGTAGGCAACCAGATTTGAGTCTCCCAAAACTGTTATCCTGGCTGAAAACATTTGGTAGCTAATCTGGTTACAAATGAAACATACAACAGACTCAAATCATCACATTTAACTACACACCTACTTCACAAATACAGACTCTTTACAAAACTAACTGGGACAGTGACAACATATATTACCTGAGGAGGACAATACCTAAGGAACTTTCCAATATTTATGCTGCAAATTACTTGCCAATCACTAAATAAAGTCTGAATTAAACAGATGGACCCCTACTGCCATTAGAGTTGTATCGTCACGTAGATATAATCAAAATGAACATTTTACTAAGATTGTGGATCTGGGTGGTTAATCGATAAATCGAATTTTCCATTTCTGTAGATTTACTTTTATGAAAATCTGGGTTTTTTCCATAGTTAGTTAGCAGCAGATTTCACCCTCCCTCCACACCAGAACAGTGTTTGTCTGACAGATGTTCAGTGAAGTGGTCCTTAACTCACGCCTGGGATTTAGCTGTGCGTATAACTGCAGTGAGAAATGCTGCTCTCTATGAGATGCAGAAGTCAACCTAACCCACAAACCCTGGTTAAGAGGGGAATTATTCCTGCAGTGGATCCTGTACGATAAGGATCCAGATGGAAAGAGATCACGGATGCATTGTGTCGCATATTTCTATGTAAGATATGAAGTTGTTTATATGGTAGAAAAGCTATGACATTATATGCTTTGTTTTTGCAGGCATTCATCTATATAAACAAATGTTTTTAATAAGTTTATGTTTTGTAAAAGAAAAGAAAACAATCGATTAAAATCAGAAATCGGATTTGGTTATAAAAAATCTGAGATTTTATTTTTAGGCCATATCGCCCAGCCCTATAAGATTGTTATACCTTTTTCATTCAATACCTATAGAGATACCTCCCAAACAACTTACTGTATGGAAAATAATGTTTTCAAGGTTCATAATGGGCAAAACCAAGGATCCGATACTCAGTACTACACTTACCAAAGGATGAAGGGCGACTTTCTCTTCCGGATGTGGAGGATTACTATAAATCAGCACATTTTCAAACCAGCCAAGATGGATAGCCGATTTAAAGTCTGCTCTCTTAGAGGCATCACAGCATACTGTGTAATCTCAGATGACACAGGACTAGAGTTTTCAAAAACATCTTGATCTCCACGTATATATCTAAAATCACCAATAAAATAATTGCTAAAATCTATTCATGTTTACAGTCAAAGGGGTTTCTATTCTTTATATTAAAAATAAATGGGAGAAGGAAGCCAAAATAACCATCTCAAAAGAGGAGTGGTGGAACATTTGTAAAACCCAGCTAGGTACGTCTAATTCGGGAACTGTTGGAGGATATGTGGCGACCCCCTAGCTGACCATTTTCATGCTTTTTGGGACGGCCTTACTGGACTGAAATTACAGATGATCAAAACAGTAATGGGATTTGAAAAGAAACATGACTTAAGTACAATTTATATAGGAAATATGCCACCTATAATCAACTCTAGAGACAAATACTTGATTAACATATTACTGGTAGCCGGCAAAAAAGCTATAACAAGAATATGGTTAACCAAGGAATCCCCGACAAAGAGGGACAGGTTCAGGATTGTTAAAGAAATATATGGAAAAAAATCTTTCTCCTTGAATCATAATTTGGATAAATGTATATACTATTGGCTGAAATGGACAACCTGCCTGGAAGATCTGTCTAACCAATCAGACACACATCTCATCACGCTCTAGAAAAATACAGAAACACATTTATAGACACCCATGTGTTTCACTCTTGTAAATACTCATATCACATATACGCATACACATAACGATTTTTATTTTATTTATTTTATTTTTAAAACGTAGAAGAAACATAGCAACAACCGGCAAAAAACTTACAAGAAGAAACATAGCAACAACCGGCAAAAAACGTACAAGAAGAAACATAGCAACAACCGACGAAAAACGTAGAAGAAGAAACATAGCAACAACCGACGAAAAACGTACAAGAAGAAACATAGCAACAACCGACGAAAAACGTAGAAGAAGAAACATAGCAACAACTGGCAAAAAACGTACAAGAAGAAACAAAGCAGCAACCGGCAAAAAACGTACAAGAAGAAACATAGCAGCAACCGGCAAAAAACGTACAAGAAGAAACATAGCAGCAACCGGCAAAAAACGTACAAGAAGAAACATAGCAGCAACCGGCAAAAAACGTACAAGAAGAAACATAGCAGCAACCGGCAAAAAACGTACAAGAAGAAACATAGCAGCAACCGGCAAAAAACGTACAAGAAGAAACATAGCAGCAACCGGCAAAAAACGTAGAAGAAGAAACATAGCAGCAACCGACAAAAAACGTAGAAGAAGAAACATAGCAGCAACTGACAAAAAACATACAAGAAGAAACATAGCAGCAACCTGCAAAAAATGTAGAAGAAGAAACATAACAGCAACCGACAAAAAACTTAGAAGAAGAAACATAGCAGCAACCGACAAAAAATGTAGAAGAAACATAGCAACAACCGGCAAAAATGTACAAGAAGAAACATAGCAGCAACCGGCAAAAATGTACAAGAAGAAACATAGCAGCAACCGGCAAAAATCGTAGAAGAAGAAACATAGCAACAACCGGCAAAAATGTACAAGAAGAAACATAGCAGCAACCGGCAAAAAACGTACAAGAAGAAACATAGCAACAACCGACAAAAAACGTAGAAGAAGAAACATAGCAACAACCGACAAAAAACGTACAAGAAGAAACATAGCAACAACCGGCAAAAAACGTACAAGAAGAAACATAGCAACAACCGACAAAAAACGTAGAAGAAGAAACATAGCAACAACCGACAAAAAACGTAGAAGAAGAAACATAGCAACAACCGACAAAAAACGTAGAAGAAGAAACATAGCAACAACCGGCAGAAAATGTAGAAGAATAATCATAGCAACAACCGACAAAAAACGTAGAAGAAGAAACATAGCAACAACCGACAAAAAACGTAGAAGAAGAAACATAGCAACAACCGGCAGAAAACGTAGAAGAATAATCATAGCAACAACCGGCAAAAATGTAGAAGAAGAAACATAGCAACAACCGACAGAAAATGTAGGAGAAGAACCATAGCAACAACTGGAAAACACAACACACAGCATGGAAGAGGATATATAGGACAAGGGAATGATGGTGGTCTTGGAACTATTGTGACTGACTGGAATCCAGTATAAACTGGAAACCAGTGTAAACTGGTGCAATGTGTTCAGATGTCTTAGTCCTGGTCAAAACTCCAGCAGCAGCAGCATCTGGATGAGCTGCAGATGTTTACTGGTTTTACTGGGAAGTCCTGTTAAAGACCAGTACAGTAATCCAGTCTACTGGAGATGAATGCATGGAGGAGTTTCTACTGGTCTTTCCTGGAGACTAAACTTTTAATTCTGTTGATGTTTCTGAGCTGGTAAAAAGCTTCTTAGTGAAGCTTTGATGTGGCTGCTGAAAGTCTGCTGAAAGGCTGAGTCTATCAACACTCCAAGGTTACCAACTTGATCGGTGCTTTTAAGAGCCCGAGTATTCAGGTGTTTATCAATGCTGACCCTCTACTCTTTCTACCAAACAGAATAATCTCAGTTTTGTCTTCATTTAATTGTAGAAAATTCTCCAGGTGATTATTTGCTCCAGACTGACACAATAAGTCTGCTGGGCTGCAGTCGTCTGGTGAAAGATAAAGCTGTGTATCGTCTGCATAACTGATAACTAATGCTAAAGTTCCGTAATATTAGACCTAAAGGGGCATATACAAGTGGAACAGAAGAGGTCCAAGGACTGAGCCCTGGTGGACAATTATTAATAGATGGATGTGCCACACTCTGGTCTGTGGATCACACTAAAGGATCTAGTTTAGTTTGTTGCTAACCAGTGCTGTCTTGTGTTTTACAGCCAGAGCTGATAAGAAAGAGCAAATCTCAGGAGCATGTTCATTTTTTGTTTAATGTGTTTACTTTTGGTCTAACATGTTTATTTCTGTCATAACGTGTTCATTTCTGTCGTAACGTGTTCATTTCTGCTGTAAAGTTGAGCCTTCAGCTGTTCAAGGAACTGCTGTTTTTTGAGTGTTTTAATTTTTTACCGTCTAAAATTTCCAGTCTAAAGGTCTTTTTATGCTCGACCCGGAAGACCCAGGCATTTTCATTGATTGCTTGATGCAGCAAACAAAGTAATACCACCGGAAACCACAGGGACAGCATTGAACACTGTAGCTAACATGGACCATCGAAAGGAAGAAACCAGACAAGAAGAAAAGGAACAGGAAGGAGATGACAGGACAACTGTCGAGATGGCAGGAACTTTTAACGAAAGGCTGTGCAAGTGTTTAGGCCGTGTCAGATGGTTGCAAACATTGTCCGTGCAGTGCATTATCGCCACCAACCAATGTCTGAAACTGACATCAGAGCACAGGAGTCAACCCTGAACTGCAGTTCTGCCCACTAGTGGATGAACTGACTTAACATTTGAAACGGACGTATTTATTACGCATGCAGGGGAGCATGAATGGACCTTAACAGGGTGTAATACTTACGTACTCACTTTGTTGCTGAATCGATTTGGTCATAGTCAAAGACAAAAGTTTTTTATTATCATTCTTCATATTTACATTCCATTAACATAAAGAATGAAAGCCCAGAGAGCACTGAAAGTTGATTAAAGCAAGATAAAAAAAGAAGTTAAAAAACTATAGAGGCTAAAACAGGAATTCCACCTGTGATCAATAAATGATACTGTTGACGATACTGCGATACTGGTGATACCCTGTAAATGTGAAAAATCTCTTCTTTTTCTGTTTGTCTTTTCAGGGAGAATGTACTTGTTTTATGGGAACAAGACGTCAGTGCAGTTTGCCAGTTTCACCACCACCGTGAGCTGTCCTGGAGAGCTTCAGTCTCATATCCTTCAGACATGTCCAGAAATCCTCAGACTGCTGAACAATCCAGCTATCCAGTTTTTACAACCAAACTTAAGAGATGGGTTAAACTTAATCAAACTTGCGCACCTACTATATCTTTTATGCTGTTTTTATATTACTTATATTAGCCCTCCTGTGCGCTCACCACTAGTGATGGTGTAACGAAGCCCCGTGTCCGCGATAAGGGCTGGACCCTCTTCCAGTCTGGAGCTGCTCCCGGCGAGAGGCACAGCGTAGGTGTGGACATACTCATTGCACCCCAGCTTGGTACCTCAAAATTGGGGTTTACCCCAGTGGATGAGAGGGTTGCCTCTCTGCGCCTTCAGGTGTGGAGACGGGTCCTGACTGTCTTTTGAACAGCAGTTCAGAGTACCCACCCTTTTTTCAGTCCTTGGACAGAGTGTTAGCGAGCATTTCTTCCAGGGATGCCCTCGTTCGGCTGGGGGACTTCAATGCGCACGTGGGCAATGACAGTTAGACCTGGAGGGACGTGATTGGGAAGAACGGCCCTCCTGATCTGATCTGATCTTAATCCGGATGGTCCCTAACAGATATCACAGATATATCAGATATCAGATATCACACCCCACCAAAGCTTGGAAGCAGCTCCCGCTGGGAGTTTCCTCTGAAAGTACCCAAATTCAAATACCAGGATTACACTTTTAAAACCCTCCATACTGTTGTCTGAAGTACAGAGTGGTATCTCCATGGTTTCTAGGTTATTTTGCAAGAAAGAAAATAAGAATCACCTACGTGTGGCTGGCCGACATGGGGCTGGCCGACATGGGGCTGGCTGACGTGTGGCCGGTTTCCCGTGGCGGGTCACGTTACCAAGGACTGCATGTTGCTGTGTTAACCCGCCAGGGCCTACAGATGAAAATGAGCTCATTTGCTAACTCTGGGGCATTTATATTTTATATTTCTACTGTAATGTTGATTAATGTACACTAAAAAAAATTATTTAATTAAAACTAATTAAATTTAGCAAATTTAGATCAATGTCTCTTTTTCTGAAGTTCATCAATAAGTTGAACATGACCTTTTAAACTCCCAAATGTTTCATGCTTAGTTTGTACTTTATAGTGAAACATTTGGGACTTTGTGTCACAGTAACTTGTGAGATTTCCTGAATGTAGTTGTCCTTGACCACTGGTCACAGCTCAATGTTCAGAGCAAACCAGTGGAACCACTGGTGGAAGGTGGAGCCCAGATCCAGCAGGTCCTCAACATCGAGTGTCTCACTGACTTCTCAGATGCTCCGCTGCTCAACATCAAGTTCAGGTAAACCTCACAGCCGGCCTCAGTTTCTGGTGTTTGAGTTCTGATAAGCAGCTTCAGTGGAAGGTTGGGTTAAAGAAGGAGAGGAGACAACCGCCAGCACAGTAAACAACAGACTGGCTTTGGTGGTTTTCAGATATGGAGGAGCTCTGCAGAACCTGACCCTGAAGCTGCCCGTCACCATCAACAAGTTCTTCCAGCCAACTGAAATGTCCTCGCAGGACTTCTTCCAGCGCTGGAAGCAGCTCAGCCAGTAAGTGTTGGTGGATGTCACAATTTCTCAGTTTCAAGGCTTAAAACCTCTTCCTATATAAACTTTTCTGATGTACGGTGGCAGCAAGTTTGTAGTTTTAACCGTTATCCTCCTTGTGCTTCTCTTCAGGCCTCAGCAAGAAGCACAGAAGATATTCAAGGCCAACCATGGCATGGACACAGAAGTACTCAAGGCAAAGGTAAAACAGTATTTCAGATGCCATTTTTCTTCTCTCTGAGCTTCTCCTGCATTTTGTCATAAAAATTTACCACATCTGTATCACATCAGAAATCTTGAAGCGCTTTCAATCTCATCCATGTGTTTCTTGTCAGCTGTCTTTCCAAAGTAGCCATTTATTTTGTCCGACCTATGCGAGGAAAACGTTTAAATTCTTGCTTTGTTTCAGGAAGTTTGTTTTTGTTTGTGTTTGCAGCTGCTGGGATTAGGGATGGCTCTGCTGGACAATGTTGATCCAAACCCAGAAAACTATGTTTGTGCTGGAGTGATTCAAACCAAGGGCCAGCAGGTTGGCTGTCTGCTCAGACTCGAGCCCAACGCACAAGCACAGGTACGAAACGCACCTCACAGGTACGAAAGACACAGGTATGAAACACATAGGCACAGGTACGAAACGCACCTCACAGGTACGAAAGACACAGGTATGAAACACATAGGCACAGGTACGAAACGCACCTCACAGGTACGAAAGACACAGGTATGAAACACATAGGCACAGGTATGAAACGCACCTCACAGGTACGAAAGACACAGGTATGAAACACACAGGTACGAAATGCACCTCACAGGTACGAAAGGCACAGGTATGAAACGCACAGGTACGAAATGCACCTCACAGGTACGAAAGGCACAGGTATGAAACGCACAGGTACGAAACGCACCTCACAGGTACGAAAGACACAGGTATGAAATGCACAGGTACGAAAGACACAGGTATGAAACACACAGGTACGAAACACACCTCACAGGTACGAAAGACACAGGTATGAAACACACAGGCACAGGTACGAAATGCACCTTGCAGGTACGAAAGGCACAGGTATGAAACACACAGGTACAGGAACGAAACACACCTCCCAGGTATGAAACGCACAGGTACGAAACACACCTCACAGGTACGTAAAGCACAGGTATGAAACGCACAGGTACGAAACGCACCGAACAGGTACGAAAGACACAGGTATGAAACACACAGATACAGGAACGAAATGCACCTCCCAGGTATGAAACGCACAGGTACGAAACACACCTCACAGGTACGAAAAGCACAGGTACAATGATTTGCCGTTTAATATGGAATTTATCTATGAAATAACTACCTGCACTCATTTGATACAATCCAAGTTCCCCATCATCATCTTTTACCGCTAGTAGAAGATTAACATCTCAGAGGATGAAACGGAGACATTTCACCATGTGATGGAAAATATGAGCTGATAGTGTATCTGGTGCAGCAACATGTCTGGAAAAAGTAGTTCCAGGGTGGTGTTCGGCACGATGTAAAAAGTAGTTCCAGGGTGATGTTCGGCACGGTGTAAAAAGTAGTTCCAGGGTGATGTTCGGCACGGTGTAAAAAGTAGTTCCAGGGTGATGTTCGGCACAATGTAAAAAGTAGTTCCAGGGTGATGTTCGGCACGGCGTAAAAAGTAGTTCCAGGGTGATGTTCGGCACGGTGTAAAAAGTAGTTCCAGGGTGATGTTCGGCACGGCGTAAAAAGTAGTTCCAGGGTGATGTTCGGCACGGTGTAAAAAGTAGTTCCAGGGTGATGTTCGGCACGGTGTAAAAAGTAGTTCCAGGGTGGTGTTCGGCACGGTGTAAAAAGTAGTTCCAGGGTGATGTTCGGCACGGTGTAAAAAGTAGTCCCAGGATGGTGTTCAGCACGGTGTAGCATCTCTTCTTCTAACAGCAGCACGTCTGGTCTTCAACCAGCCCAAAAGAGCTCATGTCACTCCGCTGCTAATCGCTCTCCACTGGCTTCCAGTTGCAGAGCATCAGATTTAAAGCTCTGCTTCTGGCTTACAAAACAATAACCCCCCAACGGCTCCAGTCTACCTCCACTCCTTAATCCAGAGCTACACTCCCTCTCCACAGTTACGCTCTGCCAGTGAAAGACGCCGAGTGCTCCCACCACAAGGTGGCGCCACATCAGTAGCTAGACTCTTCTCCTCTGTTGTTCCCCGGTGGTGGAACGATCTACCAAACTCCGTCCGAGCCGCAGAGTCCTTATCCACTTTTAAAAGCAAGCTAAAGACTCAGTTGTTAAGGAGCATTTCCACATTTAGCTTAACTAAATGAGTTAGAAAGATTTGTCCAGCTTTTTGGCTCAACCAAGCACTGAAGAAGCTGTGTGCACTTATGCCCAAGATGATATTGTGTGATGAAATCGTGATCTTGTATTTAAATAAAATGACTTTAAAAAAAAAAAAATTATATGCACTGCCTCTAGCACTACATGACAGCACCTGGTCCAACTGGACTCAAAAGCAGTCTGACTACCACTTAATTATGACGTCCATCTTGTTTGAATTCATGCTTGTGTTGTTCTTACTCTCAAATGTAAGTCGCTTTGGATAAAAGCGTCTGCTAAATGACTGTAGAATAGAATAGAATAACATGTCTGGAAACGTCTGGGAGGTGAGGAGACCAGTTGCTGGAGTGTTAGGAGAGGAATGTCGTCCCATTCTGGTCTGATGCAGGATTCTAGCTGCTCTACAGTCCTGGACCTTTGTTGCTGGATTCCTGCTTCCATGATGCTCCAGATGTTGTGTATTAGTGAAAGGTCTGGACCTGTAGAAGAGACAGAGCCCCAGCTTGTTTTGGAGTTTGGTTGCAATGATCCAGTTCTGGTCCATTCTGCCATCCGGTGAGGTTGTGTTCACTGTCCCGGTGTGACGCTGTTTTTTCTGTTTGCAGATGTACCGTCTGACTCTGCGCTGCAGCAAAGACTCTGTGTCCAGGCGTCTCTGTGAGCTGCTGGCCGAACAGTTCTAGAGGTTGTAGCTCTGTCGTGACCAGTGCTCCCACCATCCCCACCAGCGACCGCTCCCTCGAGCTCTCCTGCCACACCTTTCCCTCCAGCAAAGAATCTTTGAGTTTAAAAAGGAAAAAAGAAAAAAGTGTAACCTACATAAGGGAAGAAGCAGCGGCTGCTTCAGCAGCAGCAGCAATATTATCGTCATTATTCATGTCCCAGCTTCTGATTCCAGCTCATCCTCTACTTGTTTATTAACATGATGCTATGATCTTGTTTTTGTTGGTTTATCTGTGTAGCTGGTGTGTGTGTGTGTCTGTGTGTGTGTGTTTCATTCTGCTCCTTCCTGACTATAGCAGTGTTGCTTTGGGTGTGTGTGTGAGTGTGCACGAGAGATTTCATACGTAGAACATTCCTGGACAGTGAAATGGGAGAAGCTGTTAGTTGCTCGTGCGCACACACACACACACACACACACACAGGGGCGCAAGTTAAAGGCCTCTGATTCCCACTTATTGGACGAGACCTGAGGGTTCCTCCAGCATTCCCAATGAAAATGCACTTCCAGTGTGGGGATGGTCTCCTTGCTGACCCCTCCCCCGTTACTCCCATGAAGCCCTGCGAGCCCGTGTCAGTCTAACGAAGCTGTTTGTGTGTGTAAATACGTGCCAGTGAATCCTTGTTTCTGCAGACATTCCTGTCATGCGTGTTCAGAGCGCTAGCAACGACTTCATCCAGGCTGCTCGGGTTAGAAGGATGGCCCAGAACGGGCGCTATGGCAACGGTGGCCACTGGGATGAGTCCCTTATCGTTCCAGGTGGGAACTGTTGTTGATCAGAAGTCGGAGAGTTGATCACTTCTTCTCCTAAAACGGAAAAACCAAACATGGTTTTATCCAGGCGAGATTTTAAGTGCTTCTTATCCACAAGATACCACAGGGAGGACGTTCCTGCTTTAACCGTTGTTCGACGAGTCGGCGTTCCACCTCGGTCTGTAAGCGAGACGCGATCAGGGATGACTACATCTGGAACGTGGAGGGCGTCGCTGCTAGTTCGGCTTGTTTAACCAGTCAGTCCCAACATCATAGAACAGATTAATGCCATAAATGGGTTTATATTTTACACTACCAACTCAGTCCACGCCGCACAACTCCTGAACGCTTCAGCTGACTCATACAAGCACTGGTGATGTGGAGGACATGACGCCCAGATGTCTGTCCACCTACAGGGACCCTGTAAATATACCTGTGTGAATGTGGGCGTGGCTGGAAGCAGGTGAGGAACAAACATTATAAATCAGGACGTTGAACTTTATAGTGGAAAATGTAGTCACTTTTGTGTGTGTTTACATGAGTGTGTGTGTGTGTGTGTGTGTGTGTATGTATGCAGTATCCACTAGCATATGAAACCTCATGTATCGATGTTAACTGTCCAATACCTGTGTTAGAATTAAGATTTACTCTGTAATGAAAAAATGTGAAAGTAAAACTATGCCATATATCCCGCTGGATGCCTCCTGTCTTCTCTTACACCATCAGCTCCTTGTCAGCCTTCTGCACGTCAAACACTTTCACACAGGAAACTATTTCCACACATTCCAGCACTTTTTCAGGCGTGTGATGGAAGTTATTAAACCAGTCATGAACTCCTAACGGACCAGAAATGCAGCTGTCAGCGAAAGTGGTTGTTCCTGACTTCCTCTGAGGGTGGAGTCAACCTGTCTGCGCTCCGTAGAGAGCGTCCCGCAGGTGTAGCTGCACACCTGAGCCAACACGCACAATGTCAGTCAACACGTGACCCTGCGTCAACATGCATGACCCAACACACATGACGCTGAGGCAACAAACGACCCAACACACATGACCCAACACACATGACTGTTCCCTCTAGCATTATGGTGGTGATGTAGCACAGGACTCAGTTCAGTCCTACGAGGACTGCAGTCCTGCAGGTTTTCCATGTTTACCTTCTCCGACACACCTAAACAAATTAAATGGCTCTGAGTCCAAAGTATGCATAATGATTCAGGTGTGCTGGAGCAGGTAAACATGGAAAACCTGCAGGGAACATGTTGTGTTCACTTGCACCTGGACATTTGAGCTTTACCAGAGAGATGTTATGCACAGTTATGCACTAACATGTTATGTTAGATGCACATCCATTCTGTCCCTGCATCGCGTGCGCAGTGGCGTCATTTTGACAGCTCTTCTCCCTCCGTATCCGCTGCTGCGTGCGCAGAAGCATAGCAGCGCGCTGATTGGCTAACCATGACATCATCCACTACAGATCTTTTGTTGGAAAGAGGATGAGCTCATCTCTGAGCAGCGCGGCAGTCAGAGGGAGCTCAGAGAGGAGGACGGAGCTGCTCCGGATCGGACTAAAACCTCTGCAGAGCTGCGACAGAGACCTGGTCTGAGACCTGCTTCAGGAAACCAAACACAGTAAGAAGAGGTTCATCCTCGGCCTGATCCGGGATTTGCATGAGGAAGAAAGTCCGCAGTTATGAAAGCTGCACATTTTCTTGACCTTTTTTTATTTTTATCAAAATGTTTCGTATCTTTGTGTTTTTTATGTTCTGATATAAAAAGTTGCAGGAGTCTCCTGTTTGCTTTGCTGTGCACAACTTCTGCAAGTTGTCTCAGATCACGTGATAAACACGAAAGCAGAAAATATCTGCAGCAGTTTCTCGTGCGTGTTGTGACCTATTTGTTGTGGGTCTCG
Source organism: Melanotaenia boesemani (assembly GCF_017639745.1). Taxonomy (NCBI): domain Eukaryota; kingdom Metazoa; phylum Chordata; class Actinopteri; order Atheriniformes; family Melanotaeniidae; genus Melanotaenia; species Melanotaenia boesemani. The sequence continues at coordinate 1,647,726 of NC_055683.1, forward strand.
CGCTGCAGATGGTTTGGTCCCGAGATGGAGACGCAGAACGACCCCCGCTGTCTGTGATCCTGCCGCGACTCTACCTGGGAGCGGAGAGCGACGTGACGCAGGTCAGAGTAAGAGCGCGCGCACATCCTCACACAGACAGAAACATGGCACACACTTTGAAATCTAGTTTATGATTCTTTGAAAACAAACAGAAAATGTGCGGACTGGTTTCATCCCAGTGACATGATGTCATCCCCAGCGCGAGGCTGCGGGTCTGCACGCGCCTGCAGCTGCATTGGAGCGTGCAGCTCCGTGTAGTTGCGCTTTTCTGCCAGCAGGGGGCAGAAGCAGAACTCTGCTGTTTGTAAGTGCATTTATAAGAAAAAACTAAACAAACAGGACGTAGCTTCATTAAAGGAAAAGTGAAAGAAAAAGATGCATAAAAAGAATATTCACACATTCAGTCAGAACTGGAAAATAAATAAAAGACGGGTATGAGCTGATTCTGTAAGTTTTTTGTCTTTAATTACTGCAAAGGTTTTCTTGTTAGTTTTCTTCCACTCCGGTTTAATATTTGGCCCACATCAGATCAGATCAAATGCAGTTTTAATATATCAATATCAGAAAAGGGCTTTTATTCTGCTACTATTAAAAAACAAACAGTTTAAATGTGACCAGGCTGGAAAACAGAAGAACAAAGACATGAATGACATGACAGGTTGGAATGAGTCTGAACTCTGACATTTTTGAGATGCTCAGCATTGATGCTGTCATTGTTTCCAGCCGCATATTCCAGTGAGGACTTCACCTTTAGGTCTAGTTCTGGTACCTCAGACTAAATTAAGCCCAGAAAACATCAGCCTGGGTTTCACTGCCTGGTTGGGTGTTAAAATGGCTGAAACTGAAGAAATGGACCGTATTTGTCTTCTCTGGCTGCTACAAACCATCACACAGCGTCTCTATGGATTTATACTGAGAGCTTTTCCATCACGCAACATTCAGACCCCGACAGCCACGTCAGACGTCATGACATGCAGTCAGGGCTCAGGAATCGACCCACCGACCAGGATTAGATGGCTGCTCTTCCTCCTGAGCTCCAGCTGTATCTGTTCAGTGCTGAGCTCAAACACACTCCATGTTTGCTGGATAACATGAAGATGTCTTTAAACGCAGTTCCCGCCAACATGCATGTGTCTGATGAAAGGTGAAGCGATGCAGGTTGGATGAATATCTAGGACATCACAGTGGGAGGGGCTAAAGACTCCAGATAATATCTTGTACTGAGCTTCCCCCTCTGAACTAGCTCCAGCCTGGATGCTACGACCAGATGAACTCATTGAACATGTTCTGGAAGCATCGTTTTATCCGAAACCTTGTCCTCTATCTAGTTCTGGCAGAGAAAACTCAGCCAACCTGTGTGTGTTTGTGTGTGTGTGTGTGTGTGTGTGTGTGTGTAGGAGCAGCTGGCCTCTCTGGGTATTTCCTACGTCCTGAGCGTGAGCCGCTGCAGCCCCCAGCCTTCATTCCTGCCTAGTTCCAGGTTTCTTCGCATCCCCATTGATGACTCGCTGTGGGACGACCTGCTGCCCTGGATCCCACAGGCGCTGCACTTCATTGGTCAGGACTACTTCCCTCCCCCTCACAGCATCTCTGATACGACAGGTGTGAGCTGCTGAGTATAATCTGTGTTGTCTCTGCTGTCCAGACGCAGCCATGTCCTCTGGGGCTTCGGTGTTGGTGCACTGTGCAGCGGGAATCTCTCGTTCACCAGCTCTGGCTGTCGCCTACATCATGTACAGTCTGGAAATGGACCTGGACCACGCCTACAGGTAAGGCTGAAACATACCATACACAGCTGGACCGGTGCACCCGTGCACCACCCGACACAGGAAGTGCTTCAGTTGTCTTTCACTGTGTTTAAAGACAGAAGGCTGCAGGAGCGTATACTCACATGTTCACTCGTTGTAGATATTTGATCATCATTTTAATAACGTTTTCCTTCATTCCCTCCCCCACCAAACAACAATAAGAATGGAAGTTTTTAACCCTCTGATGCCTGAAAAAAAGACCATGAAATTTTTTTTCTCCTCGACATATTTTACTTCTTCAGACGTGTACAGTGAGGCTTTTTACTTTTTTATTTTTATTTTAATATATTCTATAAAACTTATATTCATTTAATATTTATATGCAATAAAAATTAGGTGTGGGATTTTAACGTGTTAATTACGATTAATTAATTACAAAAAAATGTAGGCGTTAAAAAATGTTATGCATTTAATTGCAGTTTGCGTTCCAAACAATGCGTCAGTGCACAGTTTCCAGTACACGAATTAGACTGATGCAAATGTCAGAGCTCTACATCAGTGCTGCTACATTTAGCGAGTTTAGCAACGAGTTTCAGACTGTGTTTAAAAAAAGCGACTACCTACAAATCTTGAGACTTTTCTAGTGTTATTGGAGACTTCTGGAAACTGAAACTGTGTCCCAATTCAGGGTCTGCACATGTCAGAGTGTGCAGACTACGAAGTCTACAAGCTTCAAAGTCTGCGTAACATTTGTGAAATGGGAGAGCCTACCTAGCCAATGAGAATTTCCCATAGCAGGACGCTGAATCACTTAAACCTCTGAAATTACAGTTTGCATGTCATAAGACACATCAGCGAACGTTAACACCGACCGTTAACACCGACCATTAACACCGACCGTTAACACCAACCTTTAACACCGACCGTTAACACTGACTGGTGACACCGACTGTTAACACCGACCGGTGACACCGACTGTTAACACTGACTGGTGACACCGACCAGTGACACCGACTGTTAACACTGACCGTTAACACTGACTGGTGACACCGACTGTTAACACAGACCGGTAACACCAACCATTACCACCGACCGGTAACATGATCGTTAACAAAGACCATTAACACCGACCGGTAACATGACCGTTAACAAAGACCATTAACACCGACCGTTAACACCGACCAGTAAAACCGACCGTTAACACACACCGTTAACACCGACTGTTAAGACAGACCGTTAACACAGACCATTAACACGGACCATTAACACCGACCGTTAACACAGACCGTTAACACCGGCCAGTAACACTGACCGGTAACACCAACCGGTAACACCGACTGTTAACACCGCCCGTTAACACTGACTGGTGATACCGACTGGTGACACCCACCGTTAACACCGACTGTTAACACAGATTGTTAACACACACCATTAACACCGACCGTTAACACAGACCGTTAACACCGGCCAGTAACACTGACCGTTAACACAGACCGTTAACACACACCATTAACACTGACCGTTAACACAGACCGTTAACACACACCATTAACACAGACCGTTAACACCGGCAAGTAACACTGACCGGTAACACCGACCGTTAACACCAACCGTTAACACCGACCGTTAACACACACCATTAACACCGACCATTAACACCGACCGTTAACACCGACCGGTAACACTGACTGGTGACACCGACTGTTAACACCGACTGTTAACACTGAGCGTTAACACTGACTGGTGACACCGACTGTTAACACAGACCAGTAACACCAACTGTTACCACCGACCGTTACCACCGACCGGTAACATGACCGTTAACAAAGACTGTTAACACACACTGTTAACACCGACTGTTAACACAGACCGTTAACACACACCATTAACACTGACCGGTAACACAGGCCGTTAACACCGACCGTTAACACCGACCAGTAACACTGACCGGTAACACCGACCGGTAACACCGACCTGTAACACCGACCGGTAACACCGACAGTTAACACCGACCGGTAACACCGACCAGTAACACCGACCGGTAACACCGACCAGTAACACCGACCAGTAACACCGACCAGTAACACTGACCCGTAACACTAACAGTTAACACCAACCAGTAACACCGACCAGTAACACTGACCGGTAACGCCAACCGTTAACGCTAACCGTTAAGACCGACCGGTAACACCGACCGGTAACACCAACCGTTAACACCAATCGTTAACACCGACCGGTAACACCGACTGTTAACACACACCGTTAACACACACCGTTAACACCGACCGGTAACACCAACCGTTAACACCGACCGGTAACACTGATCGGTAACACTGATCGGTAACACTGACCGGTAACACTGACTGGTGACACCGACTGTTAACACTGACTGGTGACACCGACTGGTGACACCCACTGGTAACGCCAACCGTTACCACCGACCGTTACCACCGACCAGTAACATGACCATTAACAACGACCGGTGACACCGACTGTTAACACAGACCGTTAACACCGACCGTTAACACCGACCGGTAACGCCAACCGTTAACGCTAACCGGTAACACCGACCGGTAACACCTACCGGTAACACCGACCGTTAACACCAACCGTTAAGACCGACCGGTAACACCGACCAGTAACACCGACCGTTAACACCCACTGTTAACACAGACCGTTTACACCGACCAGTAACACTGACCGGTAACACCAACCGTTAACACCAACCGTTAACACTGACCGGTAACACCAACACCGACCGGTAACACCAACAGTTAACACCAACCGGTAACACCGACCAGTAACACCGACCGTTAACACACACCGTTAACACCCACTGTTAACACAGACCGTTAACACCGACCGTTAACACACACCGTTAACACCGACCATTAACACCGACCAGTAAAACCGACCGTTAACACACACCGTTAACACCGACTGTTAACACAGACCGTTAACACACACCATTAACACCGACCGGTAACACCAATCGTTAACACCGACCGGTAACACCGACCGGTAACACTGACTGGTGACACCGACTGTTAACACCGACCGTTAACACTGACTGGTGACACCGACTGTTAACACCGACCGTTAACACCGACCGTTAACACTGACTGGTGACACCGACTGGTGACACCCACTGGTAACACCAACCGTTACCACCGACCGTTACCACCGACCAGTAATATGACCATTAACAACGACCGGTGACACCGACTGTTAACACAGACCGTTAACACCGACTGTTAACACAGATTGTTAACACACACCATTAACACCGACCGTTAACACAGACCGTTAACACCGGCCAGTAACACAGACCGTTAACACAGACCGTTAACACACACCATTAACACCGACCGTTAACACCGACCGTTAACACCAACCGTTAACACCGACCGGTAACACCGACCGGTAACACCGACAGTTAACACCGACCGGTAACACTGACTTGTGACACCAACTGTTAACACCGACCGTTAACACTGACTGGTGACACCGACTGTTAACACCGACCGTTAGCACCGACTGTTAACACTGACCGTTAACACTGACTGGTGACACCGACTGTTAACACAGACCGGTAACACCAACCCTTACCACTGACCGTTACCACCGACCGGTAACACCAACCGTTAACATCGACCGGTAACACCGACCGGTAACACCGACAGTTAACACCGACCGGTAACACTGACTTGTGACACCAACTGTTAACACCGACCGTTAACACTGACTGGTGACACCGACTGTTAACACCGACCGTTAGCACCGACCGTTAACACTGACCGTTAACACTGACTGGTGACACCGACTGTTAACACAGACCGGTAACACCAACCGTTACCACTGACCGTTACCACCGACCGGTAACATGACCGTTAACAAAGACCGTTAACACACACCGTTGACACCGACTGTTAACACAGACCGTTAACACACACCATTAACACCGACCGGTAACACAGGCCGTTAACACCGACCGTTAACACCGACCGTTAACACCGACCAGTAACACTGACCGGCAACACCGACCGTTAACACCGACAGTTAACACCGACCAGTAACACTGACCGGTAACATTGACCGTTAACACCGACCGGTAACACCGACAGTTAACACCGACAGTTAACACCGACCAGTAACACTGACCGGTAACACTGACCGGTAACACCGACCGGTAACACCGACAGTTAACACCGACCGGTAACACTGACCAGTAACACTGACCCGTAACACTGACCCGTAACACCAACAGTTAACACCAACCAGTAACACCGACCGTTAAAACCGACCGGTAACACTGACCGGTAACGCCAACCGTTAACGCTAACCGTTAACACCGACCGGTAACACCGACCGGTAACACCGACCGTTATCACCAACCGTTAAGACCGACCAGTAACACCGACCGTTAACACCCACTGTTAACACAGACCGTTAACACCGACCAGTAACACTGACCGGTAACACCAACCGTTAACACCAACCGTTAACACCAACCGTTAACACCGACCGGTAACACCAACACCGACCGGTAACACCAACAGTTAACACCAACCGGTAACACCGACCAGTAACACCGACCGTTAACACACACCGTTAACACCCACTGTTAACACAGACCGTTAACACCGACCAGTAACACTGACCGGTAACGCCAACACCGACCGGTAACACCAACAGTTAACACCAACCGGTAACACTGACCGTTAACACACACCGTTAAGACACACCGGTAACACCTTCTGTTAACGCTGACCGATTATTAATGATGAATAACAAAAAAACGGCTCTTTTGTTTTCCAGATGGTAGAAATGTTGTTAACCTTTTAAAAAACCACAAATATCAAAGATTACAGAATTTTAATTCCACCAACATGTTATAATATAGCTACTTGGTTTTCTCCCCTTTTCCACTCAAGTGTAGTTATTCCCGTTTTCCAGACTGAGTTTAAAACATTATTATCTGTGTCAATTATTTGATTCAGTTGTCCACTAAAACCCATCTAAATAAAATAATGTTGCTTTTTGAGGCATTGTTTTGTGATAGAAATTAATTTATTATAAAGCCTTTAACTAATTCGATTATCTTTTAATGGAGTCCCACCTCTTAAATTTATTATTATTATTATTATTATTATTATTATTATTATTATTGTGTAATGACTCCTGTTATTTGGCTCTGGAGCTCCAGAGTTGTTGGTGTGGCTCCATAACTGGAATAAAAGGGATGCCAGTTTGGAGGTTTGTGTGAGTCCAGCAGGGGGAGCTCTTTGCTGCTAAAATCTGGGCCACATGAAAACACTGAGACCTGCAGCTCTAACCCACTCCCTGTCTGTCTCCTGATCAGGTTTGTGAAAGAGCGCCGACCCACCATTTCCCCAAACTTCAACTTCCTGGGTCAGCTGCAGCACTTCCAGGGCGCTCTGAGCCAGAAGACATCCGGTGGTGACCCGTTCAGCCGACAGCTGAGTAGCCGTCAGGATGCGGGTCCTGAAGCTATCGCAGTGGACTTATCACACCACAAGGACCCAACACAGCAGAGGCACTCACCGTCCAATGGTGGAAATAAAGCCCAGACTCTCCATCTGACCCTCTGTCCGAAGCAGAAACCCTGTGAGGTACCAGCTCCGAGCCCCTCTGAGCCCCCAAATCCAGCACCAAAACCCACACATATGCAGCTCCCATCAGGTTCTGCTTCTCTGTTAGACAAACGTAAAAGCCTCACCCTGTCTCTGACACCTGTGGTAACATCCCCTCCCTCCACGACATCCTGCACCACCCCAAAACCAGTCCACAGTTTGGATTGTGACACCAAGACCCGGTCCAGCACAGAGGACTCCCACAGGGACCAGAACCCATCCTACAGCCGGTGCAGCAGAACCAGGGCTAAGGATCCAGGTCTGCTGTCACCGTTCAGCATCACTCTGAGTAAACTGCTGGACTGGGGGGAGAAGGTCCTGTTAGCCGGAGCGTTTGTCCACCCTGTGAAGATGGGACGGCCGGCTCTACCGTACAGATGCTGAGGGGGCCGCAGGGGGGCGTGACCGTCAACACATACATGTGATGTATAGTGTACATCACATGTATGCACTGACAGACCAGCTGTTCTTTATTTATTTGTTGGAAATGTCACACAGGGACCTGTCAGCTGATCCGTTTCAGGGACTTTTAGAACTATATTTACTGATTAATAAAATATTTCAACCATTTGTCCTGGTCTCCTTCTTGTTTTACAGCCGCTTCGCAGGGACCTGCTGCTACCTTTTCATTCTTATTAAAGAAAGAGGACAAATTCACAATAAATGAAGACAAGATTTCTTCCAAACATTCGTCAGAGCTGAAGAAAAAACATGAGGAGGAGACCTGGAAACGTTCATTATCACACAGATCCTCTGGTGTCTATGAGTGGATGGAAGGTGGTCGGGTTGCAGAGGAGCCAGGTTCGGGAGGGAGATCCAGACCTCCTTCTCCACATTGACACTCTCCAGGTCCTCCAGGGGGATTCAGAAGTGTTCCCGGTCTAGAAGAAATATAATCCCTCCAGCAGGTCCTAGGTCTGACCTTGGGTCTTCTCCCAGTAGAACTCACCTGTAAACCTCCAATCCAATCCAATCCTGGTCCTCGGGGACCACTGCCCTGCACGGCTTGCAAAGACGAGCAGTTCAATTAATCTGCATCAGGTGTGCAGGAGTTGGACAGAACTAAAACATGCAGGGCAGTGGTCCCCGAGGACCAAGACTGAGAAACACTGTCCTGATTTAACCGCCCCAAGCCGACTGCTTTAAATGTTCAGCTGAAGACATGTTTATATAAAGTACACACCTTAAATATTATTCCAAAACAATGTACGAGCAGATCCGCACGGCAAACATCATTTCATACAAATATTCCCCTCAGGACGTTCCAGCTGTTGGAGGAGGAACCGGATGTAAACCACGTTTGATTCGAGATCAGAGATCTGCTGATTGGTTGTGTTGTCAAGTCAACTTTATTCAGAAGTACATTTAAAAAGAAATAAAATTAAAACAAATTAATTATGATACAAAGCTAAATGAAGAAGGGCCGAAATGACAATACATCAGATGAAAGTTGGTCTGCAGGTTTGAATAGACGCCTGCAGATGGAGGCAGAAACCAGCGTAATAAACAGACCAGTAGCGATGTTCCTCAATGCTCACTACACCCTCACAGGACTCTGGTAGGATCTCCAGTTCTGGTCCTGGAGGACTGCTGTCTTCAGTTTTTAGATGTTTCCGGCTTCACCACACTGGGTACAGAACCAGCAACCTTAGAGGTGGATGTCCACTCCATGAGCTGAGGGTGACGTCATGTTACCGTCACCGCTGCCGGCTGGAAGTCTCAAACATCAGCAGGCAGGACACATATGATCATAAACGTTCATTTTAGAGACATTATTCTAGTTTTCACAGCTCCTAGAACAGCAGGATGGTTGCAGGGCGAGGAGGGAGACAGTCCAGGGGCTGATGTACGTACAAAGACCGGTGTACACCAGTTCTAGTCAGCTTCAGGGATTTCTAGAAGCCAGCCTCGGTGGGAGAATGTTCCTACCTCCACGGCTACCCTGCCATACGCGCAAAATCCGGAGAAACGGGAAACTGTGACACCAACGGTCCAGAATAAAACCAGAGATGATGAGACATTTGTTAAAATCCACTATTACCTTCCACACCGTGTTGGATATGAAAGCTGTTTGCAGTATGAATAAAGAGGAATGTTTAGTGTTAAAACTCCTGAATAAATAAATCAGGATGACCAGAGAACAATGTTTGTTATGAACCAGAAGCTCCACCAGTAAAACATGTTCTGTCGTTGTGGAACAAAAATTCAGGCTAAATAAGGCGACAGTCTGCTGCCAGCAGCTTCTACACACATTAATAATCATTACTATTAAATAACATGGTTGCCATGGAAACGTGCTCCTCAGTCAGGCTACAACCAGGTGTTTCCACCTGTAGCTGTTCAGAACATCGATGGTTGGATATAAAACGGCTCCCCAGAGCGTAAAGATGTACAACGGCTGATCTGGCTCTGCTGGACCACATGGAGCCAGACTCCAGAGGGACCGGGTTTTCAGAGACCAGCAAGACTTCCTGCCTGGCTCATGACCTGGTTCTGACCACCGTGTGCTGTGCTGTTGGACCTCTGTGATGGTCTGGGCCCCGCGTTACAGAGACCACCAGGAGGAACCAGACCGAGCCAGGAGGAACCAGACCAAGCCAGGAGGAACCAGACCGTACCAGGAGGAACCAGATTGTACCAGGAGGAACCAGATCGTACCGGGAGGAACCAGATTGTACCAGGAGGAACCAGACCGTACCAGGAGGAACCAGATCGTATCGGGATGAACTGGATTGTACCAGGAGGAACCAGATCATTCCCTTTCTGATTCCATATATATATATATATATATATATATATATATATATATATATATATATATATAAACTGTCTTACATATAATTAAAAGTAGATTTTAATTGTTCATTTTGGCTTGGTGGGTCATAAAGATTATTTTACTGCAAATTAATTTATTCACAGAGCCATAAGGTATTTAAAAATACTATAGCCCTGTATTTAATAATGTTTAAAGAATACGCTGACGGTTGAACGATTTGTACTAATTTAAACAGTGGAGGCACCTATTTCTTTATACATACAATGTAAAGAATGGACAGGCAGCACTGTACCAAGATGGCTGCTTAATTGGCATGCTTCTCTAGCGGCCAGTAGCTTTAGATGGGGCGTCTGCGTATATATGTCTATGATTCCTCACAATAAGCTCAAGATTTGGAAAAACTCCTGCAGGGTTCACATCAAAGGTGTCCCTAGCGCCTGAGAACAAAACACTGCTCATGTCCACAAAAACAGGAATGAAAAGAAGAAAGCTCCCCACTCACACCAAATAAATATCCATCAGTACTTGTGATATTTAATCTGTGTCCTTTTAGCCCATAAAACAGCACTTTATGGGTATGCAACGTGCTGCAGAACTCCAACGTCTGGCTTCGTTGTTTATTGTTCACTGTTTACTTGGGGTGGAGGGCCAGAAGAAGCAGAAAGATTTCCTCTTTCAGTCCTGGCCAACCAAGGAACCTGGTTTTCTTCTTTTTCCTGCTTCTTTTAATATTGCACAGTGTATGTTTTAGGGAGTATCGCCCCCGAGAGAGCAGTTGTTGTAACTATGTGACGTTGTCCAGGCGGTTTGGTTGCTTCGGTTAATGCAGTTTAAACACAAACCAAAGGGAGGTGTGAAATCAAACCAAGTCCCTCAGACTATTCTGGAGTGGATGCCCCCTTAAAACCAACTAGCAGCCTTGCTAGCCTCCTATTTACATGAAACTGGACCATGTAGTGCTAGCTTAGTCAGTGCAAAGTAACGTGAATACTGAGCTACTCTTTGAGCATCTTTATAGTTTATTTTCAGCCCCAATTTGAAAATCTTGATGAACTGAGTTGATGTGTCGTCCCTAAATACCCTCACTGGCGACTAAATATGACCTGGTTTCCCCACATTAGCTTAAAACTAATCTAGTGCTAGCATAGAACTAGATTAGCACTGCTACGTAGCTTCATGCTAACATCAAGTCAACAGTTTTACATAACATCAGTAGTTCTGTTTGCACAAGGATTAAATCTCTTCCAGAAACGTGCAGCCACATGCCAAAGTTTTTATAGGAGGAGTAATTAGGAAACTACTTTAACATTTACTTTAAACTGGTACAGTGATACTAGCGTGGTGACGCTATGCTCATGTAGCCTGGTGATTCATGCAGGCCATGTTTTTGTCCTTCTCCAGTAACCTGTCAATCACTGAGGTGGTACCTGGGGAGATTTCAATGCCACTCAGGTTGCCCACCCCTCTAGCTCCGCCCCTGGACAGGAACATCTCACCTGGACCTGGAGTGCTTTTTTTTATCAGGTCCTCCAGGAAGCTGCTGGCACACCAAGCACTGACGGACTGAGGATTAGTGGACTTTGCTGCTGCACTTTTATCAGACAACTTCCCGTTTTTTTTATCAGTCTCTTTATCTGTGAAACTGCTCTCTGAGCTCTTTAAGAGGACGGGACGAGAACCGCTGTCCCAACTTTTCCCATAAAATGTTTACTGGAATGTTCTTTTGTTTTGAGGAACTCTATTTTCTCTTGTCACTGTTTTGTGTCTCTTTGAATAATTTCCATTGTCCAAATTTAAATGATAAAATAAAATAGAATAAAACAGGCAAGGTAATTACATTTTAAAGATCACTTTACAGATAACTGTTTCTGTATCGGTCACTTTTGTCATGTTGCTTTGGACATTTATTTTCAGAAAAATAAAAAATATTGCTGAATATTTATATGTAGTTGCTGTGTTTACTGTTGGATTGAACCATTATTGCCCTGTCAGGGGCGGCCACAGCCATGCATGTCAGATTTATAATCACAGTTAATGAATATAGAAAATGAAAATAAAGAAAACTTTAACAAAATTTGGATAACATGTTAGGGCGGACATACGGAACTCCATAAGTTAATATAAAGAAATGTAGACTGTAGGTTACAATAAAATGTGGACGACTGTGCGCTCCCCCCGCCTCTGAAATAATGGTACAGTCCAACAGTAAACGACATTTATAGATGAATGAAAATATTTTTCAGCTCTGCTAGAAATCCGTCTAGAAAGAAGCAGCAGCAGTTAACAATAAGCAGAAAAATAATTATTATAACGGTTTCTTTAACAAAGGAAATTAAATATGTATCCTTATTCATCTCTTTCTAAGTTATGTTTTATCATTTAATTTGTATGGTAAGATTAAAAATGTTTAAAATGTTAAACATTTTAAAAAAAGAACAAATAACTTTTTATGTATTTTTTAAAATATTTTATGTGTTAACTTTTTTCTAATCTAATGTAGCTTTAATATAAAACAGTTTCCTTCTGAGTATGAAATATTTAAATCTTGGTCTTGTTCTGTTAAAGTTGTGAACCAGAAACTGGTTTTTACTTTTTTACTGAAGGAGCTGCTTCAGTAAAGCAGAGGGTTAAATAATATTCCGGATCCTCTACGCGACCAAATAAGGAGTGCAACTCATGGGATCGGAATTTATTCGGATAATTTTCAGTCCTGACGAGCAGAAAACCGCAGCGTGCGTCGTGTTTAGCGCGTGCACCGCCTCGTGGGCCGCTCAAACAGTCGCGCGCGCGCGAGCGAGTTGCAAAAAGAAAGAAGGAAGCAGTTCCGCCCCGAGAAGCTGAAAGAGGCCGAAGAAGAGTCCAAACAGCAGAAAAGCGAGCAACAGCCGGCTGAGACGCGGGTTTGTTCGAAGCCGCGGCTTTTCACGGCTTTTCACGGCTTTTCGCGGCTTTTCACGGCTTTTCGCGGCTTTTCACGGCGTTCTGGCGGAAACTTGGCGGAACTTTGGATCTCAGGTGTGGCTCCGCGCGACGCGGCCGACCGTTAAAACACAGCCGCAGGTAACGAAGTTCCAGTCACACCAGCAGCGGGCGGGGAGAGGAGTTAGCTAGCTTTGGGTTCAATTCAGATTTTTTTTTTCTTTGAACGGCGACAGCTGCTGTTGGACGACAGGACTCGGACCAAGAAAAGACCCGGACCGAGGAAGGACCCAGATCAAGAGAAATCCCAGTTGAAATGAGTGGAGAAGAGCAAAGATACAAAGTGGTGGTGGTCGGGGGAGGAGGGGTGGGGAAGAGCGCCCTGACCATCCAGTTCATCCAGGTAAGATACTGACCCAGTCCAGACTCTGGTCTAGACTCTGGTCTAGCTGCCTGCTGGCCATGGTGTAGTTCTCCCATCTCCTGGGAATAAACCATTATTCCCACTTTCAGTCAGTGTTGGGAAGAAACTGAGCTGACAAAACCTGTAAAGGCAGGACAGGTAAGTTCAGATGTCAGGGCAGAGGATGGGAGGGTGGAGAAAACACACTTCTTCTCTTTTCAATTTAACATACAACCCCAACACCCAAACATGACGGGTATAAAAGGAGCATTTCAGAGAGGCAGAGTCTCTCAGATGGAAAGATGGACAGAGCTTCACCAATCGGAGACAAACTGGATCTAAAACTGTGGAACAATTTCAGAAAAATGTCCCTCTGACTTCGTAGATCCTCCATCTACAGTGTAGAACATCATCAGAAGATTCAGAGAACCAGGAGGAATCTCTGTGTGCATGGGACAAGGCTGGATGCTGGTGATGTTCTGCATTAAAAGCAGACATGATTCTCTACTGGAAACCACTACATGGACTCAGGAAGACTTCCAGAAACCACTGTCTGTGAACACAGTTCACCCTGAAACCCACTAATGCAGGTTAAAGCTCCATCATGCAGAGAAGAAGCCAGATGTGAACAGGATCCAGAACCAGCTTCTTCCATCTTCTCTGGACCAAAGCTCATTTAAAATGGTCTGAGGCAAAGAGGAAACCTGGATGAAGATGTGAACTTGTTTGTGGAAAGCATGGACGGCGTGTCCTGCAGACTAAAGAGGAGAGGGAGCATCCAGCTTGTTATCAGTGGACAGGTGAAAAGCTGCATCTCTGATGGTATGGGGCTGCATTAGTACCTATGGCGTGGGCAGCTTCTCTGCAGCTGTCCTTTTTTTAAGGGAGTGGTCAGATGGGTTGTTTGAGTTGGTTACCCAGCTGTTATTTATAAAGCTTCCTCATCATAGTCATCATCCTGTGATTGAAGTTATCGTTTACTCACATTTTGTGACGTTTTCCATAAATAAACAGGTGGTTTAATGTGACCAAACTACTTCCCTGTTCAGCAGAAAATTAGCTTTGCATCACAGTTCAGACCTTCAACTTGTCATGACTTGAACTTGGAGCTGACACTGTTTTCAGCCGTGGCTGGCTTTCAGTGGCTGTTTGCACCTCCACCGGACTGTGCAGGATCCCGGAGCGTGATGTTGGTGTCTTCTGACAGTTCCAAGCAAGTTGGTGCCTCGAAGAAAAGAAACAAAAAATTCAAGTTTTATTTGTTAAATATAAGTTAAATGTAATTATTCAAATTTGGGATGAGCAGCAGGGGTGAACGCTAAATGCTAAAGCTAAAACGCTGATTCTGGTATAGACTGGTATAGTTGTTTTTTTGTCTTTGGCTGACCCTCAGCTCTGCTGCTCATCCCACACATGCATCTTCCTTCCAGGCGTGGTCACATTTAGCAGGAAATAAACTTCCAGATTTATTCTTACAACAAAGACAAAATCCAAAGTTCAGATTACTTTTTCTCATCACGACAAAACCAAATGAGTCGCTGTGTTCTGGGAACATCAGATCAGGCTGTCAAACATATGGCTGGAGGGCCAGACCTGGCCTACCACAGCGTCCAGTCTGGACCGCAGGATGTAATATTAGCAATACATAGAAGATATTAACTTTAATACTGACATAAAAGTAACTAATATTCTAATATACTCCAATATACTAATGTGTATATATACACACACACACACATAATATATTAGTATAAGGGATATTAGAAAATATATAAAGTATATTAGTATAAGGAAATAAATAAAATCAATAGAAAATGTAAGGTATATAATAAATATTTTTACACAATAAATATTCCAAACTATATAAATTCATAGATAAAAATATTTATGAAAAGACTCAAATTCATCAAACTTAAGATTTTTTTATAACAGCATTAATATTTAAATGAATATTCTTACATGAAAAATAGTTGGTGTATATACATATATATTAAATATAGTAATAGCTAAAACGTTAGGAAATGAACACATAAAAATAAATATGCTAGCGTGTAACTGAGGTCAGTTATAGTTGAAACTTAAATTCCAGGTTGTTATATTTTCTGAAAGGATAGATCATTAAATATAAATAACTGGATGATGAACTTGTTTGTAGTAAAATATTATTTCTAGGTTATTATGCTGTCATTTCCTGGTCTGAGCCACCAGATGGTTCTGGATGTGGAACCTGGACTAAGAAGTAATGAATAAACCTGTTAATCTCAGGTTAACAGAGGTTTAAAGTGTTTATTGGGGACAGAATGGGAGGACTGTCTGGAGATGTGTGGAACTCATTATTAACGGAGTGTTTTTTTACAGTCCTACTTTGTGTCGGACTACGACCCCACCATTGAGGATTCCTACACCAAGAACTGCACTGTGGATGGAATAGAGACCCGCCTGGACAGTAAGATGCATCACACATGACTCAGCGTTTGTCAGAGCGTCTGCAGGGCGTTGTTGGAAAGCTCAGGGTGTGTTGCACCACCATGGAGATGACACACTGTTTATTAGCTCTGTTAGTACTTTGTTTGGACTTGTACTGGACCGTGTTGTCCAGGTGTTTCACCACACTGATGGTTGACTTTAACCCCTCCATGTTTGGATCTTATCTGCTAAGTTGGGCTGTAAATCCCAAGTTTGACTTGGTCTGCATTCTCACCAGGATAGTCCTCTAGACTCGGTCCGATAGGGGACTCTGTTCAGTTGGGGGCCAGGATAGTCCTCTAGACTCGGTCCGATAGGGGACTCTGTTCAGTTGGGGGCCAGGATAGTCCTCTAGACTCGGGCCAATAGGGGACTCTGTTCAGTCGAGGGCCAGGATAGTCCTCTAGACTCGGTTCGATAGGGGACTCTGTTCAGTCGGGGGCCAGGATAGTCCTCTAGACTCGGTCCGATAGGGGACTCTGTTCAGTCGGGGGCCAGGATAGTCCTCTAGACTCGGTCCGATAGGGGACTCTGTTCAGTCGGGGGCCAGGATAGTCCTTTAGACTCGGTCCGATAGAGGACTCTGTTCAGTCGGGGGCCAAGATAGTCCTTTAGACTCGGTCCGATAGGGGACTCTGTTCAGTCGAGGGCCAGGATAGTCCTCTAGACTCGGTCCGATAGGGGACTCTGTTCAGTCGGGGGCCAGGATAGTCCTCTAGACTCGGTCCGATAGGGGACTCTGTTCAGTCGAGGGCCAGGATAGTCCTCTAGACTCGGTCCGATAGGGGACTCTGTTCAGTCGGGGGACAGGATAGTCCTCTAGACTCGGTCCGATAAGGGACTCTGTTCAGTCGGGGGCCAGGATAGTCCTCTAGACTCGCTCCGATAGGGGACTCTGTTCAGTCGGGGGCCAGGATAGTCCTTTAGACTCGGTCCAATAGAGGACTCTGTTCAGTCGGGGGCCAAGATAGTCCTTTAGACTCGGTCCGATAGGGGACTCTGTTCAGTCGGGGGCCAGGATAGTCCTCTAGACTCGGTCCGATAGGGGACTCTGTTCAGTCAGGGGCCAGGATAGTCCTCTAGACTCGGTCCGATAGGGGACTCTGTTCAGTCGGGGGCCAGGATAGTCCTCTAGACTCGGTCCGATAGGGGACTCTGTTCAGTCGGGGGCCAGGATAGTCCTCTAGACTCGGTCCGATAGGGGACTCTGTTCAGTCGGGGGACAGGATAGTCCTCTAGACTCGGTCCGATAGGAGACTCTGTTCAGTCGGGGGCCAGGATAGTCCTCTAGACTCGGTCCGATAAGGGACTCTGTTCAGTCGGGGGCCAGGATAGTCCTCTAGACTCGGTCGGATTGGGAACTATGTCTAGGTGGGGGGTTCAAACTGCAGTTCTCAAACCAATCGGACCTTTTAAATAAAGTGTTCTCCTCCCCGACAGAGGTGGCGCTGCATCAAGAGTTACTGGAACTAGAAAACCAGTGAAGAAGAAAACTGGTTCATTTATTGGTTAATGCAGAACAACCTGTGTTTCTGGATCTGCATCAGATCCTAGTGGGTTGATCAGGTTTCTATCAGAACTTTTACAGAGTTCTGACCCCGAGACGTTTTTCCCGCCAGAGCTGCCTGTCGTTGTGTTTACCCACAATGCCCTTTGCTTTGTATCCGAGTTCGTTTATGTGTTCACAATTCCCCAAATGAAGCGACTTTCCAAACAAACAGATCAGGATTAGAATCAAAAAGGCTGGTGGGAATGGGTCCTCGGTCTCCTCCAGGACGGCCTCCTGGTGCAGCTCAAAGACCCGGAGGCCGGTCTTCTTTTCATCTCGCTGCGTCGTCAAGAAATATTAATTAAGCCAAATTACTCGTCTATCAATGTTACATCACTGCTCATATGAAGACAAATATACAACAGGAGAAGTCTAGAGTGTTTTTGTCTGAAGTCCACTGTGTGTGTGTGTGTGTGTGTGTCTATGTCTATTTTCCAGTCTTGGATACAGCTGGCCAGGAGGAGTTTGGAGCGATGAGGGAACAGTACATGAGATCAGGAGAAGGCTTCTTACTGGTGTTTGCTCTCAACGACCGGGGCAGGTAGGCCAGCGTTGGAGTCTCTTCTTCATGACAGTAATAAACATGTAAACATGCGATTACGGCCACAGCTGATTTTCACCGTCAGTGCCTCAGCAGGCCGATGCAGCAGCATAAAACAACTGCAGCACCATGATATTAACCCTTTAGTTCTGAAAGCCATCACTTCATCTTCATCAGAAACTGCTTGACAGGAAGTGGCTTCATCATCATGTCCAGGTCTAAATAGAGGTCTCTTAGCAACATAGTAGTGATGGTGATGTTTTTATGTCGTCTTCACCATGTCTACATGCCTACACGCTGCTGTGTGATTGGCTGGTTCAGTATTAGTGTTAACAGAAGTAGAAGAGGTAATAATCTGTTGGTCTTTGTACAGAAGAAGATTTTCTTTGATTGTGGTATTTTCTGTTTCTCTCTGCACTTCAACAGTTTTCATGAGGTCTGTAAGCTGCACACCCAGATCCTGAGAGTGAAGGACCGGGATGATTTTCCAATGCTGTTGGTTGGAAACAAGGCTGACCTGGAGCAGCAAAGAGTGGTAACGCCCTCCTGCATGGGATACTCCTTTTCCTCAGACACACAATCTTATCAGAGTCTGTCAGGCTTCTGGTTCAGATGGGATCAGGTGGAGAAGCCGGTTCACACACTGCTGTGGCTGTGACGGCTTGCACAGCTACAGAGGAAACACAGCGGCCCTCGTTTATCAAACCAACGTACGACAAAAATCTGTGCGCATGACCATTTCCACGCAAAGTTCGGCGTGTATCAATCCGGACGTGAGCGCGGGATACGATCGAATCTCTCGACAGGTCTGAGGTCGTGTAGCCAGTTTGAGTCCGTGTGGATCAGACGATTAAAATAGTCCTTAAACTTCAGAGCGTCTCAGCATCAGCAGCCACACGTTCGGGACTCAGTTACACATTTACAAAAGAACACATTTAAATGGATTCCCAAAACCGACACACTTAAATTGATTTGGGAAAATAAATCTGATAAACAGCCGAAACCCATACGAGAATCAGAAGAGCTCAGATTTAACAGGCCCAGAAATCATGAAACACCAGCACTGGAAATAAAGATGAATGCAGACAGAGATCTGTGTTAACAGACTCACACCTCTGTTCACTCATCTCATCACCCCGCTGGCAGCCCTGCCACGAGCAGCTTCAACATGCATGTACACGTGCACGGTGGAGGTTGCTTCGGGTGGCTGATGGGCAGGTGGACCAGGGGGGGGCGACTCCAGAGAAAGTCAGCCACATAACGTTGTCCTGTGCAGTCCTGCTCTGGCTAACGGAGGCTTCCGATTCCCCGGTGCAGCCAGAGGAGGACAGAGGGAACCAAGCTCATCACCACCTCCACTGGGGCTATATGGAGGAGATGGGAGCTGATCTAGCTTTTCTAACAAGTCTAGATCTTAAAGTTGTAGACCTGCTCTATTGACTCAGGCTAACGGTTCCCATGCTGTGCACTAGAACAGGACAAGAGGCCAGCAGTTCTCTCTCCTGGAGGCTGTAAAACGTGGCTTCATATAACAGAACCCTGAACACAACAATGCTTCGCTAATGCAGGTAAACAGACGTTTTTAACTGTTTTTAGATGGACATTGTGTAGCTTATTTGTTTCTTATTAGCAAAAATCAAGTATCGCTGTCAGAAATACGTATTTTTCTAATCAGTCGCATCCAAATGAAAGCGTTCTCGTAGCTTGGAATGAGCTGCTTATAAATACGTATGTGGCGTCGAGCCCAGCTGAAGGCTGCCATGTTGTCATCTGTGAATACGGTAGCCAAAAGGGGACAAACTTGTTAGCCTTGTGCATTTTACCTGCGAGTCCCTGCTGGTTCGCGGGGGAGGGGGCAGGGTTGTAAACAAGCCAAGACGACTTTCAGCTTACCAGTTTACATTGAAATTGACGACCATCCATACCCGGTGCAGCAGTTTTCAGTTATTACTCTCCACAGAAGTCATACCAGGAGGCGACCGTGTGCTTCTTTCAGACATGTTTTCTGGGAGCTTTCCCTCGAGTTTCATCACTTATCTCAG
The DNA here is from genome assembly GCF_017639745.1 of Melanotaenia boesemani. Lineage (NCBI taxonomy): Eukaryota > Metazoa > Chordata > Actinopteri > Atheriniformes > Melanotaeniidae > Melanotaenia > Melanotaenia boesemani. The sequence continues at coordinate 1,667,863 of NC_055683.1, forward strand.
CTGATTTGTCGGTGGGGGTGGGGGTCCTCCTTCTAGTCAGACAAAACAGACCAAAGTAATAACAGTTTCTCATCGTGATTTCATCACTAGAACCGCAAGAATGTCTCTGATAATAATTTCCAATCAATACGTCGCCCACCTCCCTTAATAAATCAGCTGAATTACATGTAATTAAACACTGTTACAGCGCGGGATCTTCCTCAGAGGTCCACTGCTTCCTCTTCCTCTCCTTCATCAGAGCATCTCTGAGTCTGCAAGTCACAACAAACGATGTCACACGATAACATTAGCTATTAGTGGTAGCTTGTAACTCATCAGCAACAAACAAAGAAAACATTATGTTTTGTTCTGTACCTCATCACCTGACGGGACTCCAACTTCTGAGAGACGTTGACATTTTCACATTAATGACTCTCCGCGGCTTCCGTAGTTGTAATAAGGCTCTTAAACGGTGACGTTCCAGAGAGCGCTACTCGGTTGCTTGCATTACATTAGTGCACCACTAGATGGCAGTAATTCTTGTACACTGGGGCTGTTTCTTTGATCTCAGCGTCGTTTATAGTTTCTAGTGTGCAAAGTAAAGAATTGTGACTCAGCTACCAGGCATGGGCTCGAGAATGTTATTCATACGTCAGCCGGAGTCGGACCAACAATGACGAGGCTATTAACGGCCTCCATGATCCTCTCCCATGAAGTGTTGATGTTCCCGCCTCTTAATCCGGTTTTTAGGCTGCCAAACAGCACCTCTTTATTCTGTTCCACCTCACAAACGAGGCTTCTTCACTTCCGAAAGGGTCTTTTATGGCAGAATGTCTCCTCTCGGTGGTTCGACCCCACTGGGCGGAGCCTCTGGACTAGAATAATTAATGGCGTAACATGTAAGTGAGGATGGATTTCAGCCGCTGCATCTATCAAGGCCCAATCATTCCTATGCTGGATCGGTCAGGTACCAACGTTTAAGAAATCACACGTGGAGCCAGTTGTGAGATCAATCCTGTGATCAGATGTGCTCGTTTCCACGTTTGTCTGATTAATGAGGGCTTGTGTGTCTGGCGTATCGTCCATTAGTTTCCGTACAGTCATGATGAAATGTGTCTGCAGATCTCCAGAGAGGATGCTCAGGCGTTTGCCAGAGAGAACAAGATCCACTACATGGAGGCTTCTGCTAAGAATCGCCACAATGTGGACGAAGCCTTCCTGGAGCTGGTCCACATTATCAGGTCGGGCCCTCATTTTCCTTCCTTGTGTGTGTGGGTTTACACACACACACACACATATATATATATATATATAAATAAATACAGTATGTGCAGAATTATTAGGCAACTTAACAAAAACCAAATATATACCCATTTCACTTTTTTATTTTCACCAGGGAAACCAATATAACAACTCAAAATTTACAAATATACATTTCTGGCATTCAAAAACTAAACAAAAACAAATCAGTGACCAATATAACCACCTTTCTTTGTGAGGACACTCAGAAGCCTGCCATCCATAGATTCTGTCAGTGTCTTGATCTGTTCACGATCAACATTGTGTGCAGCAGCAACCACAGCCTCCCAGACCCTGTTCAGAGAGGTGTACTGTTTTCCCTCCCTGTAGATCTCACATTTGATGAGGGACCACAGGTTCTCTATGGGGTTAAGATCAGGTGAACAAGGAGGCCATGTCGTTATTTTTTCTTCTTTTAGACCTTTTCTGGCCAGCCACGCGGTGGAGTACTTGGATGCGTGTGATGGAGCATTGTCCTGCATGAAAATCATGTTTTTCTTGAACGATGCTGACTTCTTCCTGTACCACTGCTTGAAGAAGGTGTCTTCCAGAAACTGGCAGTAGGACTGGGAGTTGAGCTTGACTCCATCCTCAACCCGAAAAGGTCCCACAAGCTCATCTTTGATGATACCAGCCCATACCAGTACCCCACCTCCACCTTGCTGGCGTCTGAGTCGGAGTGGAGCTCTCTGCCCTGTACTGATCCAGCCACGGGCCCATCCATCTGGCCCATCAAGACTCACTCTCATTTCATCAGTCCATAAAACCTTAGAAAAATCAGTCTTATGATATTTCTTGGCCCAGTCTTGATGTTTTATCTTGTGTGTCTTGTTCAGTGGTGGTCGTTTTTCAGACTTCCTTACCTTGGCCATGTCCCTGAGTATTGCACACCTTGTGCTTCTTGGCACTCCAGTGATGTTGCAGCTCTGAAATTTGGCAAAACTGGTGGCCAATGGCATCTTGGCAGCTTCACGCTTGATTTCCCTCAGTTCATGGGCAGTTATTTTGCGCCTTGTTTTTTCAACACGCTTCTTGCGACCCTGTTGACTATTTTAAATGAAACGCTTGATTGTTCAATGATCACTCCTCAAAAGCTTGGCAATTTTAAGAGTGCTGCATCCCTCTGCAAGACAGCTCACTATTTTTGACTTTTCAGAGTCCGTCAAATCTCTCTTCTGACCCATTTTACCAAAGGAATGGAAGTTGCCTAATAATTATGCACACCTGATATAGGGTGTTGATGTCATTAGACCACACCCCTTCTCATTACAGAGATGCACATCACCTGATATGCTTAACTGGTAGTAGGCTTTCAAGCCTGTACCGGTTGGAGTAGAACAACATGTATAAAGAGGAAGATGTGATCAAAAATACTCATTTGCTTAATAATTCTGCACACACTGTGTATATATATATATATATATATATATATATATATAGAACCTGAATATACTGCTACAGAGTTTCTCTTCATCTCCGTACATGTGCATTGAACCATGTTTCCTCTCTTCCTTGTTCACAGACAGTTTCAGGAGATGGAGAGTCCTCCTCCTCCAGCACCTCACACAGGGAAACAGAAGAGTGGTGGCTGTCCCTGTGTCATCCTCTGAGCTCTGTTTCTATGGACACCAAATCCTCATTCAGCTCTAGCTTGTACAACATGGTGTGTGTGTGTGTGTGTGTGTGTGTGTATGTGTATGTGTGTGTGTTTGTGAGTGAGAGAGACAGTGACAGACAATTTGCATCATCATGCTCATCTATCCAGACTGTTTTATTTTGCACTTTTTTTTAAATTTTGGTTTTAATGACCATGGTTTGGCCAATCAGGAAGCAGCACACCGATGACACTGATCAATAATTATATTAATAATTACTGTCCACAGACTTAACTGAAAAGCCTGAGAAAGATGCAGTGTCTTCTCTCCATGTGAACATCTGAGTGTGGGATAGGTGCAGGAATGGTGTGGGCGGCGGGTAAGATGTGACACTCCCATCGGTGTGGCGTCATGTTGCTGAGCGTCCTGCAGAGGGCAGCAGAGATTCGCGGTCAGACCATGAGAGGAAGCAAAGACAACAGACGTTTCCCTTCTCCTCCTGTTTCTCACGATTACACATCCTGTACAAAACATCCAGAAACGGTGACTGGCAGCTTCTAGGTCCGGATCACGTTGTGGATTATCCACGTAGAGCTTCCGTTTATTGAGTGTTGTTGTGTGAGTTCTGCATGGGCCACGTCACCGAGAAACTGACTCAGACGTCCCATGATGGCGCTTTAATGAACCGCAGCCTCACGCTTTGCACATGTCACCCCAACCAATGTGTGAGGTGTTGGGCTGATGTATACTTCCCGGTACTTCCTTAACTGTATGTACATGACCATAGTCAAAGAAAGCGGTACATGTTGTCAACATAAACCTGGATTAGACCGGATCCATCGTTAGACTGATGTGTAACCAGGATACCACGGTGAGGATGAGGCTTCTTGGGTACCACAGAGGTGAAAAGGTGTCAGTCAGCCTCGCCGGCCTCGTGCTCGTGGTCCTCGCCATGGCTTAGTTTCTGGTGTCTGATCTAAATGTCCTTGTCTGGTTTCACCTTTAAGTCAAGAGGTTTTGGTGTTTTTTCACCTGGCCAGATCACCATGGTAACTGAAAGCTCCAGAGCAGCTTGGATTGGAAGGATCAGACTCGGTTGGTTTAACCCTTCTGTCCTCTTGCAGTTTCCATTCGGTGATCATTTCAGCTGTTACCACTAGTGGCATGAACTTCTTTACTCATCAGTATTTTTCAGCTTTTTATTTATTTTTAGTTTTTATGAAACACTTCAGTTCTGCTCAAAACTCCCAGACAAACAGCTGTTTGAATCCTTTCATTTACAGTTTGACCATTTGAATAAAAAACAGCAGAAAACATTATTTTCCATATGATGACTGTCGATGGCTCTTTGGTGGTGATTAATCTGGATATACGGTTTATTTTTGCCCCTCTGGGGACCTTCATGGCAAAATGTCCCACTGACTTGCATTAAAAGTACATATTTTAATCTCCCAGTCATTCCAGTTTAAACCCATTCATTCTGTAATGTCAGTGTTTCGTTAGGAGGAACAGATGGTTTACAGTCTTACTGAATTCCCACCTGGTTCCTCTGCTTTCCTGTCATAGGCACACGCAGGAAATGCTGCTTTTTTTTACCAGTTGTATTATGGAACTGTGGGACCACAAGGGGGTGCTAAGATTTGTTTGTGTGTGTGTGTGTGTGTGTGTGTGTGTGTGTGTGTGTGTGTGTGTGAAATATGTGAAATGTTTGTTTTAATGGAAGTCAGTGGGACATTTTTGGCCATGAAGATCTGCAGAGGGAGGATCTGATACTACATAGACCACCACCGATGACCCACCCACCTGATATCAAACTGGGATTTAAGGAGTTAAAACCCTAAAAATGTTGGTAGTTTTGAGCAGGTCTGAAGTTGTTTCAATGATTTGTGGAAGAAATTGATTTATGATGATAGCAGTTTGTGTGCCTTGAAGGTCACCAGAGGACGCTGATTAGAGGAGGCAAAGGGTTAAACGCTCACGCTGGAAACATGGAGCTCGTTCAGCTGCTGGCTTCTTTTAACCACCAAAGATTTTTTAATCCGCTAGAAAACCTGCATCATATCGGCCAGCGAGCTCAGTGATGATCCCTGTTGTAGATTTTATCCTGAACAGTTCTGCTTTCTGCTGATTTTCGATCTGACACAAAAGAAATGCTCTTTCCATCAGAATAATTCACCTAATAAAATTTATATTTTTCACATTTCTTTGGTCTCAGATTGAAGTGATTTGATTGTTGGGGGAGGAGGTGGGTTTGTGTGTGTGGTGATAGAAGAAAATACTTCTTTTTATCCTAAAACACACACTTATCCTGAAGAGGAAAGTTAACAAAGATCATAATATATAAATGTATATCATGTGTGTATTGGAGCCTGTCCCAGCAATAAACAGGTGAGAGGCAGGTACACCTGACAGGTCGCCAGAGAAAAAAACAAGTGCTGATGGAGAGAATTCAGACCAGTTAACCTAACAAGCATGTCTGGAGGGTGGGAGAGAACCCACACATTATTTATGTACATATACATGTATATACATACTAAATCACTACATGGCTAAAAATGCTAAATAACTCGTGTTTTTAATGTTTATCTGAGGAAGGTTCTGCTGTTTTCCTTTAAAATGAACTAAATAGTCTGTTTCCATCATGTTCTTATTCAGACATAATATGTAGATCCTAAACCAGGGTCAAGCGTTAACCTGGTTAACCTAGTTAACCTAGTTAACCTGGTTAACCTAGTTAACTCTGACCCAGCTGGACTGGAAACGTTTGCTGATGGATCAGATTTTCTTCTTTGAGTTTTGCGTCTTTCATCTCACTTTCTCCTTCCTCATCTAGATGCTCTTCCATCTCTTCACCACTGTGGTCTTCCTCTTCCTCCTGCCCTTCATCATCTTGCCTTCTTTCTCTCCAACTCCTCCATCAACCTTTTCTCACTTGTTTAGTCTGAATTGAGAGAGAAAAGTTGTTTTTCCCTCGCAAACTTTTAGCTTTTCTTCCTCAGACAAACCAGCTCCAGACCTGCTGCATCACCTGCACAGGTAGAGATAATAAATAAACGTCTTACCTGGTTGACACACAGTCCACATCGCGGCTGTTAGGATCCAGCTGTTGCTATTACTTCATGTCTTCATTGGTCCACCTTCCCTCCGCAGTTTCCCGATGTTAGCTTGTGCTGCATTCGCAGCCGTCGGACATCAGAGAATCACACCCATAAATGTCACATTCGCCATTATTATTATCCTTTAGTTAGATGTTTGCTGCCAGCTGGGAGGCAAGGCTTTGATTCATGCCTGCCCGGTAGATCTGCGTCCTGATTTAAAGATGTTTTTAAAAGTGATTTTATTAACGTTGCGTGTGTGTGTTTAATAAAGTTTTTTCCCTCGCATAGTCCATGCTGCAGTGTGAGCACACTGTAGCACCAGGTACACGGTGTTCTAGGCTGTCTCTACTGATGCAGGATCCACAATCATTACCTGATGTTTAGACACAGTGAAGCTGAGCACACACGCTTCTCTGTCTGAACGTCAGAATTCCCGCGGAGCAGCGGGCCTGTGAACGCAGCAGCGGGGCAGTCGTGCGCAAACAGCGTGGGACGAACAGGTTTGTGAGTTTCTTCAGCAGGTATGTCGTTCAGCAGGTTTGTGGTTTTCCTCGCCGCCGCGTTTTGTTCCTGCTCAGTCAACACGAAACCAGGACCAGGAAGTCCTGCTGGAAGCTGCCGCAGCTCCGCGTTTCTGGAGATTTACTGGAATAAGTGAAGGCTTTGACAGATGGGGCTAGTTCCAGCCAGGTGGGGCGTGGGACAGGTGAGTGTTTCAGCTTCATCCTCAGCGTGGTGTGTTGGCATGATTTCCACCCAGAGTCTTCCTCGCCCCTGCAGATGAGCCTGGCAGCAGTTTGCTTTGCTGTGATCCAGCTGCAGACGGTCCTCGGCTCCGTCACCCACAGACGCGCAGCAGGTAAAAATCCGTCCTTTCCTCGTGAAAACACGGTGAAACTGATCCCTGGTTCCTCTACATGACTGACGGCTTTGTCTTATAAAGTCTGGAGACCATGATTTGGTGGAAGCTGAGACTATTTTGTATTTTACTCCAGATAAAGTCTCATTTATCAGACCAAGTCAGAGCAGCTCATAGTTTTAAATTATCAGGGTCTTTCCACAGTAAAAATGTTATAAACTACAGGTTCTTCTGTTTTTCTGTGGCTCAGTTCATCCATGTTGAGGGTAAATTATTCTTCACTGTCTGACAGAAACTGAGCGAATCGTGTAAATTCAGTCGGCTCATTTTGAGCCAAATGAAATATTTTCTTATGATAAATTTTATGGTGTAAGAAGTTTGGTTGCATGTACTTGTTTATAGAGATGTCCTTTATTTCCAGGCTTTTTTGGCTTTTATCTGATCGAATGGCTCAGATAAGCTGGTTTGTGTTACGTTTAGAAGGAGTTGATTTAATGCTTGTAGTTCAGTAGGTGTGTGTACAACACACACACGGGCCTGACAGGATGCATCAACACTGGCCTGCACGCCGCCACACCTGGAGGAGAAAGGGTCTATGTGAGGATGCTGTCTGTGGACTATAGTTCAGCTTGTAACACGTCTTACCCAGAAAGCTGGTCAGAAATGCTGCACCCTGGCCTCAGCAGGCATCTTGGTGGGTGGATCCTGGATCTCAGTGAACGTCCACAGACAGTGAGCCCTGCAGCCCAGACCCTGATCCACCGCAGGACGCTCATGGTTGCCCCCACCCTGCTAATCTGATTATAACATAACGCGACTCAACAGTGGTAGCTTCTGAAATGGGAGCAAGGTGTACAAACGGTCTGAATGCTGTTCCTGTAACAACCGCTAGCTTGTTTTTGATTTCAGGCGGGAAAGGGGGACCTCCACAGGTGAGGAGGAGGAGGTAGAGCGGGGCCCGGTTTAAATTTGTTTGGGGGAAGAACATCTGCGAGGATCTTAAATGGTCTTGGAACACTGCTTATTTTTCATGGTTTTTGGGCTCTAGTGGCCTTTAGACAGTAGCAGGACTGGAAAGGGGGTCGGAGAGAGCGGGAATGACCCCAGGCTGGGGCTTGAACCTGGACCAGCTAACCTCTTTAAGTGGGGGGACTGCTGAGCTAAATGCTGCCCAGAAAAGCTGGCGTTCAACATGATTTGTCCTGCATCCTGCAGGAGGTCCGGTGTTTGTGGACGGACAGTCTGCAGCGTCCTTCCTGTCCCGCTCGCTGCTGTACAACAGCTGGGACTTCGAGCTGGTGGTGCCGGGCAACCTGGAGAGGGAATGCTACGAAGAGCAGTGCAACTACGAGGAGGCCAGAGAGGTTTTTGAAGACGACCAGAAGACGGTAATGCTGATGTCCAGAAAAACACTCGGACTCTCATTTCAGTCCTGACTTACAGAAATCATTAATAAATATCTTATCAGTCACAGACTGGAGAAAAATGATTCATGTAAGAGTTATGTCCAGAACTATCAACTGAATATACATATCCACTCCTCTAAATCTCACTCTGCTTCCATTTTAGCAAGCCTTTTGGACTGACTATGTCAACAAGCATGGTAATAAAAATCTGAATATTATTCTTTATTTGAGCCTGAAGGCTTGTGGATGAATCTGATTAGTAAAATTCTGAAGATAAAAGTTCAGTACACAGATAACCAGTAAACAGTAATGCTAATGTTCTGTTATACGTCACAGAGGTTCTGATGCAGCCATGTTGTCCTCACAGAGTCTACACCAAAAGTGGACGTGTCGGGGTTGGTGGCGGGGATCCTGGCCATCGTGGTGACGGCCGTCATCGCCACCGTGCTGGGAGTCTACTGCTACAAGAACAAGAATAAAGACAGGAGAAGGTTGGCCCCGTTCGATTACTCTGATCAGGAACATGAGATAAAGAACATTGTCGAAATGCAGAGCAAAATGTTTAAAACCTAAAACTTCTGGCTTTGGCTGATCCTTCTCATCACCTCAGAGACCCTCTCTTATTTTACACTGATCTTTTTAGAGCTACTCATTTGCAGAAGGTTTGAGGAACAAATTCAGATTAGTTTTAAACTCTAACGTGGACCATTGGTGGTCTCCGGTCCTACAGAAGTACCTGACAGCTTTGTAGTGAATACATGAGACGGTGTAGACCAGGAGTGTCCACTGTCTGTCCTCCAGGGATGCTGTCCTGCAGATTTTGGATGTTTACTGCTTCAACACACCTGATCCAGATTAAATGATCTCCTCACATCTTGTTGTCAAGTTCTGGCCAAACATGTTGACCTCTTCATCACGAGGCCTGTTTTTCTGCCTCCTGTCTGGAATGATCTACCAAAATAAATGAAGTACCTTCACAGCTACCAGGATGTAAAACCTTGATCTCTACAGAAAGCTGAGACATGAGATTCCTACAAAAGAGTCAGAGACAAGACATGTGTTACTGTGTCAGAATAAATTCACCTGGAACACAGTAGAAAATGTAAATGTTATCTCCTAGAAGGGGCTCTGCTATGCTTATTTCTGGCTAATTTATTTTAATACGTGGGTCCACAAGGGCAGGAATCAGTCCAGCCGTTTTCACAAAGCCCTTTATGTATGATATGGATCCTCTCTGTTGACCCTCAGACCAGCCTCTGCCAGAAACAAGCTGAATGAGACTCTTCCGCCCTGAGCCCCGCCTCCCCTGATGCGGCCTGCCTCTGATTGGTCAGCTGCTGGGAGTAGTTGTCGGGAGCGCGCTCTGTTTTCATCATAGAAACTCCGTTAACAAGTCAAAGGAACACAAATACTCAGTAAATGTCGACAGAGGTGGAAAACGTCTGCTGCCAAAAAATAGAGTAATGATGCTCTTTGCTAACATATTGAAGGAGTAGTGAAGGTAACAGCGCAGTGTATCATCACACACACCTGACACCATCACACCCACCCAACAGCCAGGATCAACACCAGGCTGGTAGCTCTGTTGCTGTTCTTAACGTTTGTTCCTTATGGACGAAGGCTGGTGAACACAGCAGCATGTGCGCCTACATGCAGGGGCGCTGCCACGGATTTTGGGCCCCATGAAAGGAAACAACCCCCAACAACTGTAATACATACAATTAGCAACTTTAATGATATTTTGACCATCATACCTACATTAGTGAAAAGAAAACTATGACCGGCTACTTGGTAAGAGAAGAACTAAAAATACAATGAAGTTTATTTAGATTCAGTTATTTGCTGCAAGACGGAAACTTTATATTTAAAAACCCATCTCTCTTTTTTAAATACTTAAACAATTATCTCAAGATCAATTACTTAAAGGGAGGGGGGTCTGGCAGCGTCTGCTTCGGCTGCTCTCGTGTCTGTTCGAACATGCGTGATGTTTTTTAGCAGCTTGTTAATCGTTTAGCTGCGTTGATTATTTGATTAAAACAGTGAAATGAATAAAATCCAGAGTTTTCTTCAGGAATTTGAGCTAATATGGAGCAAAGTGAGCTAGCTTATATGGACAAAGTGTAGGAGAGACAACAAGCTGATGTTCCACAACTTTCCATCAGACGAACTAACCGACCACCTCGCCTCTGGAAGAACTGGGTGACGTACCGTCCACCCCTCTGTTCTCTCTCCAGTCTCAGCTTTTGCTTTTTAAACTTCCCGATTTTTGAGGCATCCCACCGTCTTACCATCCACTCGCTGTTTGTAGTGCTGATGGAGCAGCTGATGGAGCAGATGGACTGAACCATTTAAGGGAAATATAGAGGGGGGTGTTCAGAAATGTTTCCAAAACCTGTCAGTCATGGCCTCTAGAATTCTTTTCCTTTACCCCCATTTTCGGCGCCCCAGCCTACATACCGCTGTGCCTTCCACCGAACACTGAGCACCGAAGGTGGATGTGCCTTTCTTCTCGTGAACGTGCAAAACCTGGAGAAGACGACGATGGAAAAATCTTGTATTGATGAGAATGGGACCATCTGAGAGAGACACAGCTAGTCATTAAAGATGGGGATCAGGACTGTTCTCTTTAGAGCCTCTGGGAGTGAATACAGTTGTAGAAACACATCAAAGGACTTTATCGCCTTTCTGTGGTGGGTCAACATGGACCTCACTCCAGGGGTCCAGCACCAGAGGCCAGGAGGAACCATTGTTCCCAGGGGGATGGGCTATACAAGGATGTGTCCTGAGACTGGACTTCAGCTCTGACATTGTCGGCTGGCTTGTGTTAACTTGTCTTCTGGTTGTGTTTGAACTCCTGTGATGGCGGTAAACAGCTGTGTCTTCTCATCGATCTGAGTGTCTGTCGTTCATGTGAGGAGTTTCCTAACAACAACCAACCACTGAGTCCCCCCAGGACGTCACTGACATATCGCAGTAGAACAAAAACTCTAAAACCTGCTGTTTGTGATAAAAACAATGTCTGATGAGGATTCAGGACTAGAACACTGTAGAAAGCTCAGAAAAGTCCACACAGCATAATAGACCCCTTTAAAGAAAAGCACATTACTTTCAGTGGAAAGCAGAGAAAAGCAGCCCGGACCATCTAGGAACGAGGAATCCAGTAGCACATATCCTGATTCTGACCCTTCACATCTCGGCTGTCTGCAGAGACCAGCATTATACATGCAGCCCTGAAGAGGTGAAGAAGTACTTCTTTTATTTTGGTGGTCATTTTAAACAGGAGGCAGAAAACGAGGATCAGATCGCTCTGCTCTCCTTCACAGTCTGAGCCAGCTTTCTCTTTACGACATCCCCGTCCTTCCTTTCTTCCTCTGATAGCTTCTGAAGTTCCAGCATCTTCTCACACGACGCTGAAACTAAACTTTGAACTCTCTTCATCCAGAGCTCCAGTGAGGATGGCAGGAGACGGTCTTCCAGCCCCAGAGGTGGTGCCTCTGGCCGAGATCAGCGCTCCACCTCTACCCAGCTACAACGATGCTCTGACCCGCAGCGGACAGCATGACGCCCCCCCACCACCGTACTCAGGGTAAACAGGGGCCTTCAATTAACCCAGAATAGTTTGGAAATGAACATCCACAGAGCGCAGGGCATCAGTGCAGCTGCCAGCGTTACCAGGCTGGAGAACATGCTCCACCGGGCCAGTTACGCCTGCGTTTAGCTGATGTGGATGATGGAGACATTAAGCACCTGACTGAAGACGTAGAAAGTCTCCATCACTGAGTATCTGCTGCTAACCTGCATGTACTCATCTGTCTGTTGCATTTCCAGATCTTTACATGCATTCCTTGTTTTATTAATGTGCTGGTGATGTAACTGAGGTTTTCACCCACGGCGGCAGCTTTTCTCCCAGCATGTCAGAGCTCTGCTTCTAAAGCCCGAATCATCTGGACTTTAATGGGTCGCTACACTGCATAGATTGAAAATATTCACAAATATGTCCCTCTTTCTGATCACAGGGGTGCACAATCAGAGCCTGCAGATCCAGGAGACCAGCAATAAGACGCCACTTCTGTATTCCCGACAAGCACGGAGACAGTTTGAGTCAACTTTTAAAATACTGCATTTTATTTAGCACCAAAGTGGATTATTTCTTTAATTATACCGACTGGTTACTGTGGGAGACTTCCATCATCCACCAAGAAACTGAACCAGAGAAAACACTTAACGGGAAGATTTTTCAGGGAATTTTAAGACATTTTCGGGGGAACGTCCTCCATGTTTAGCTGCGTTGTTCATCCCTCAGAAGCTCCATCGTTCCCAGTTCCACCTGCTGGTAAACAGGAGGAGCGTGGTGTTTAAGTAAAGGAGGAATTATCTGTTAAGATTGTTTATATGTGCAAGTTGAAACAAATTAAGAATTTCATCCTGATAACTGGAAATAAGTTTTATGACCATTAACCCTTCAATGTATAGTGTCTGTACAAAACAGCTGTTTTCTAATATATTCATGACGGGGACGGATATTTCTACACATGTCGTTTCAGTGGACATGGAGTCATCCAACACACTCACTATATATATATATATATATATATATATATATATATATATATATATATATATATATATATATATATATATATATTCCTAGGTTTAATAAAAGCAATCACAGAATATCACAGAAATACAAAAACAGATTTTCTTAATATTTTTAAAGAGTATATCAAAATGAATTAAGTAAAAAAAAGCATAACTATACATGTCTGTAGTTTTTTTTAAATAATTCATCCATGAAAGGTTTAATTGGTTTTAAATGAAAACTAATGTAAGTAATCCAGAAACGTGTGTGTTCATCCAGCTGATTAAAGTTTTCTGTTATTTACAATTTTAGTAGTTATTTGTGTTAACTTGAAGTATGAAATGAAAACTTGTTTTTCTAAATGAAATCTAACTTTATTTATAAAGCACTTTTCATGCTGCAGCAACTTTACACGATTAAAAACAATCCATGCATTTTCAAATAAAACAAGCCTTCACACAGTAATAAAAGTAAAAAGTGCAGGAACTTTTTAGAAGAACTTTCCTTTTTGTGTTGAGTCAACCATGAACTTAAATTCTGCTTCAACATGTTCAGGGTTTATTTCTAGACGTGCTTTACATAAAACTGTAAAAATGCCAATAAAAGTAATAAAATCCTAAATGAAATTAAATGATTGAGGGCAGATTTCAGCAGAAGGGAAATGTTTTCTCGTGGGCTGCCATCATACATGACCCAGCTGACATGCCTCCATTAGTTTGATCAGTGCTGTAGCTTCACCTGCTTGGAGGACGTCAGTAAACATGTCACCGCTTTGTTGTTGTTTATTAAACAAACATCTGCTCACAGCTGCTTGCTTTCTTTCTGGCTCCGAAGCTGCGGACAGACGCGCGAGGAACGTGAGTGTGTTCATGTGTGAGAGGAGCTCATCGTTCCTCTTAAAAATGGCGTCATGTGAAGAAAATGAGCTAAAATAGCTTCACGTTACTGGAGGCGGCAGCGGCAGCTGGACCGGCCCGACCCGGTTCTGCTACCGGAACACCGCGGAGCGTCGGTCCGGAGGGCCATCAGCTCATCACCGGAGACAATAGACAGAGAGATGAAGAGGAGGAGGAGGAGGAGGCTGCTGTGACTCCCCCTCCTCCCCCCGCTTCTTCTCCTCCCCGTTCCTCCGCGTCTTCAGGCTCATCAGCAGAGAAATAAACAGAAGCCGCGCGCAGAGGAGGACGTTCCTCCCTCCCCTCCCCCTCTTCACTATCTGCCCATCTTCATCCAGCCTTTCTTTCATGGAGAGGAATTATCCCGCTGCAGGATTTGGAGACCTAGGGGCTGGAACGGGATGGAGTTACGACAGACCACCAAAAGCAAGGTAGGCGGCCAGAGCGGGGGTACCCGGCTGGGCTGTAACAATGTCACGGTACGGCACGGCACGGCGCTGCTGGAGCCCGGCAGGCTGCACGGTGCCGCTTCATGGCCACCAGGCTCAGGTAGCGACAGCCGTATTGTCATCCTGGGGAGGGGAGGGGAGGGGTATGGGGGCTGTCTCAGAGTAAAATGTGTGGACGGTTTTAATAGTGATGGGGAGACGGGGGTGGGGGTGTGGGCTGGAAGACAAATATGAGCTTCCATCCCTGGACCGTCTCAGGTCTTTGTTTTGGACCGGAATAAATGACAGGTCCCCCCGGCCTCCTGGATAAACCTCCTGGACTCTGATGGCTCGTGGATCACCGCGACGCAGATCTGCTGCCAGCTGTGACAAAGAGGAAGAAACGAGCCGCATTCCGTTAAACTGGAAACATCTGCAGCTCCGGTCCTCGCGCACATACTCCAGCGTGGACGCGTTTAAGCCGCGTTCATTCAGACTCAACCCCGCGGCTCGGCAGGTTCTGGTACCAGGTGTGTGGATGACGTTCTCCCTCATCAGTAAACATTACAATCATGTCACGTGACAGCTAACGGCGCTCGCGCTGTCGTCCAGTTACACGTCTGAGAGTTCAAGTTTGCAGCGGATCTGGGTCACGTGTTTCATCTCGGACCGGTTCTGGTTCTGTTGAACAGAAGTCAGCATGTGACGGTGTTTCCACGCAGACACGCGCGGCTGAGACTTTTCCGACCAGCCGTTAAACGCCACGTTTGATGGGAAGTTTTGGTTCCGAGCTGCTTCACCAATAGCGGCTCAGATCCGGTTTCCTCGCGCGTCTCTGCTGCCAGATGCCACGATGAGGCGCGGCCCAAAGTCCTGCTGAAGTTAGCAAGCTCCGCTTAGCCTCACTCCATGTTAGCGGTCTCCATGACAACCGCAGTGGTCCTCTGTGGAACAGACCTGAGGAAGCTGCTCGTGCTGAATACCTGCACAGGAGACCTGGGAAAATACATGGAAAACACCTGGAACACACCTGAAACACATCTGGAAAACACTTGGAACACACCTGGAAAACACCCGAAACACTCCTGAAACACACCTGGAACACACCTGGAAAACACCGGAACACACCTGGAAAACACCTGGAATAAACCTGGAACACACCTGGAACACACCGGAACACACCTGGAAAACACCTGGAATAAACCTGAAACACACCTGAAACACACCGGGAACACACCTGGAAAACACCTGGAATAAACCTGAAACACACCTGAAACACACCGGGAACACACCTGGAAAACACCCGAAACACTCCTGAAACACACCTGGAAAACACCGGGAACACACCTGGAAAACACCTGGAATAAACCTGAAACACACCTGGAAAACACCTGGAACACACTTGTAACACACCTGGAAAATACCTGGAATAAACCTGAAACACACCTGGAAAACACCTGGAACACACTTGTAACACACCTGGAAAACACCTGTAACACACCTGGAAAACACCTGAAACACACCTGGAAAACACCTGAAACACACCTGGAACACACCTGGAACACACCTGGAAAACACCTGGAACACACCTGGAAAACACCTGTAACACACCTGGAAAACACCTGGAACACACCTGGAAAACACCTGGAACACACTTGTAACACACCTGGAAAACACCTGTAACACACCTGGAAAACACCTGAAACACACCTGGAACACACCTGGAAAACACCTGGAATAAACCTGAAACACATCTGGAACACATGTTTCGTTTTAATCGCATTGTTACGCCCAAAACATCCTTTCCTCTAAAAGCAGGCCTACTGCTGTATGAAGACATTGCAGTAAATTCTGATTTGTTCAACCTGCGGCTCCGGAGCAGCAAGTGGGTCTCTGGACCTTCCACAATGGCTCTTAATACACGGCTAACAATGCTAACAAGCTAACTAATGTTTTAAATACAGATATAATAACACAATCAGTTTTTTTTCATGGAATAATTACACTCAGTTTCCACACTAAAAGTACCAGTAATATTTTTATCTACTTTTTTTGTCATTAGGTTGGAAACTTTTTTTTTTTACATAACTTTCTACAAATATTTACATCCGTTAGAAGAAAGTCTGTCTGTTCTCCTTTTGCAAAAGTTTTATGTTTTTCTTTATTTTAAAACCTAAAAATAAAAATGTGGTTCTTCACATTTACGAGAAAGAAGGATGAAATGTTCAGGATTTACTAACTAAAAGGTAAAAAGTCAGCAGGATGAATTTAAAGCTGTGAAGCTGCTTCCTTCTAAACACAGAAGGAACAATATGTGATGAATATCAGCATCAGGTGAACAGACAGAAAGCAGGATGAGAATCTCACAGCTTCTAGATGGTGAGGAGAGCGAAGTCCAGGACGAGATGCAAGCGTCTGCATGCAGCACCGTCCAAGCATGACCTGGTTTAAGAAGCGGTACAAACACCTGGTTTTCACCAGGTACAGGGAGGAAGAATAATGATTTATAATAATAATTTATATGTTTCTTTATTTATTCTGTTTAGTTTTTAGGAGTAGTGGAGGGTAGGGTTAGATAAGCTTCATCTTATCACATCCTTTTCACATGTTGGTTCATATTATTATTCTTTTTGTTTTGGTTTTAATATATTTTTTTACATCTTGAAATGAAAGCATTCATTCATTGAATCAGAATCCCATCCTCCATCTTTTATTCCCAGTAGAAAATAAAAACACATCAGAGGATGAAACGGAGACGTTTCACCATGTGATGAAAATATGAGCTGATAGTGAATCTGATGGAAAAAGTTAGAACAGGAGCAACAAAAGTCTGGAAAAGTACCTGGTACAAACCAGAAACACCTGGAGGAGCATTTAACAACTAACCAGGTTACCTGGCAACAGGTCAGTAACATGACTGGTATAAAAGGAGCATTTCAGAGAGGCAGAGTCTCTCAGATGGAAAGATGGACAGAGCTTCACCAATCTGAGACAAACTGGATCTAAAACTGGAACAATTTCAGAAAAATGTTCCTCAGACTCTGAAGATCCTCCATCTACAGTGTAGAACATCATCAGAAGATTCAGAGAACCAGGAGGAATCTCTGTATGCATGGGACAAGGCTGGATGCTGGTGATCTTCTGCATTAAAAGCAGACATGATTCTCTACTGGAAACCACTACATGGACTCAGGAAGACTTCCAGAAACCACTGTCTGTGAACACAGTTCACCCTGAAACCCACAAATGCAGGTTAAAGTCAAATATGAATGATTATTGATCGGGGGAAGAATAAAAGCTCAGCTCCACCCACAGAAACATTTAGAGGTGGTTGTGATAATTGCTGGTTTATCAACCTGGTAATTTTCAAAGAGAAGAATCTCCAAGAACAGCCAGCTCCCAGTTTTCCTCTGGATGTAAAACATGGCCCCGCCCATATCATCAGCCAGATACCGATCAAATCCATCGATGAGCTAGCAACATTTTAAATGCTCTGCAGCTACCAGTTGGACTATTGTAATGAGCTATACGCAGGTTTAGGTCTGAAGTTGCTCAGTCGTCTCCAGCTGGTCCAAAACTCTGCAGCAAGACTTTTAACAGGCACTAAAAAACATGAACACATCACCCCTATCTTAGCTTCCCTACATTGGTTACCGGTCAATTTTAGAATTGATTTTAAAATCTTATTAATTACTTTTAAAGCCCTCCATGGTGTAGCCCCCACCTATATTTGTGACATGCTTTCCCCCTATGTCCCGGGTCGGTGCCTGCGCTCCTCAGGTCAGAGCCTCCTGACTGTGCCCCCCTCCCGTCTCCTCACTAGAGGAGACCGGGCCTTCTCAGTCAGAGCTCCTAAATTGTGGAACTCTCTGCCTGAGGAGCTCAGGGCAGCCAACACTGTAAGCACTTTTAAAACTAAATTAAAAACTTACCTTTATAGAATGGCTTTCTTATTATGAATTTGTTTTTATTCTTTAATTTTATTGTCTCTTTTGAATTCATGTTTTATTGTTTTACCTTTGTGTTCTTAAATGCTGTGAAGCACTTTGTAACTTTGTTTCGAAAAGTGCTATACAAATAAAGTTATTATTATTATTATTATTATTATTATTATTGGCTGTTCAATGGAAAAAACTAGAAGGTTAGACCTTTACCTGTGTGATGATGAGTGATCAGTTCTGTCTACTGTCTGCTGACAGGATTGATTGACTGATTGATTAAATAATAAATAAAAAGATAAAAAAAATCTACATGTTCAAATAAAAGTAAACAGAAACTTTCTAAAATTTTCTCATTTTCTAAATTTCATTATTGCATTTAGAAAAAGTCAAACAGAGAAATGTAACTATGATATAAATAAACCGTTATTCCCCTTTATTAATTATATAAATATATAAGGTATGAATATACATATATCAGATGCAATAAACATATTTTCTGTTTATATCGCCATATTAAATCATATCTTTAGCCTCAGAAAATAATAGTATTTTATAGACAATAAGTCCATCAGCAGTACCAGGAGAATAAAGATCCCAGTTTATCCGAAATATGAATTATGCTATAAAGCTAACGATGTTTCAGTCAAGATGCAGTTGGAATGTGAAAACAATTCATTTGACTTTATTATTGTACTATAAATATATTACATAAGACTATTTACATATCATATGTCAATATATACATCTGTATATATTTTTGCTAATAAAAGTACACATTGTAGAGAATGCATTAACACATGATTTAAAAAAATGAATGACATTAATAAATTAATGCTCTGACGAAATAACGCGTTAACGTGCTCAGCCCTAATGTTTACTCTTTATTATTGTGTGGTCAAAATTATTGTAGTGCAAAAGGTGTCCACCAGGGGGCAGAAGACAAGTATCACATTGTGTTCAACGGGTTTTAAGTAAAGTTTTTCCCGTAAAATGATGCAAAAGCTCCCAGAAACTGTATCAGATATGATGCATGCGGGTTTAAAGGGCTAAAACAAAACAAAATGTGCAGCGAAGTATTAATGAGAGTTTTTAATTAAAGTTTAATTCCAGTTTTAGAAGTTTTGGCTGTTCTGTGTTGTGATTATAAAACTGCTAACTCATCACTAGGAAGGCAGAACACACATGTTCAGTCAGTTTCAGGAATTTCATTCAGTGAATGAACTACAAACATAATATTTTAGAAATGCAATCTCTTATTCAAAGCTAAATTATCTATATTTAATATATTTATATTGCAAGCCAAATTGTTTTGCTACTTTTTTTGCATCACAACCTGGAATCTAAAAGAAAACCAGAATGTAGCACAAAAGAAAAATATGCACCTAAAACAAAGAATCACAATATCATTTAAACAAAAGACCAATTAAAAACCACGAGTCCTCCGTAAGACAGAAAACAAAGAGCCAGGGTTTTTCTATTTATCATCCCAATTGTCTTGATTCATCTTCCCTAACGAAAATCCAGCATCCAGAGAAGTCCAGGCTCTGGTTTGTTCTTCCAGTGTGATCCACTCCAGGTTTTAATGCTTCCAACCACAAATATGGCTGAAATGAAGCATTGCAAAAGCATGAACACCATTAGTTCTTCTACATTTTTCTCTCCGTTTAATGTAGGAAAAAATAAGAACATGTAGTTTTCTTGACAGATTGTTCTTGGCCTGGTGGTCAGGAAGAGGGGACCATGTGTACAATATCGCTTATCCAGAGGCCTCATTTAGGCCTCAGAGTTGTTATGTTGGTGCAGATTCTCAGTCCAGACCAGGATCCTGGGAGCCTGAATGAAAATAGCTGGATGTCTTTGCTATATTATCAGGCTGCATTCCCACCAGGATAGTCCGGCAGACTCGGTCTGATTGGGGACTCGGTTCAGTTGGTGGGTGCTGGACTTCTCAGACTAGTCGCACCTTTTAAATAACGTGTTCCCCTCCCTGCCAGAGCCGGCGCTGCATCAAGAATTACTGAAGGAGAAGACGCGTCAACCAACAAAGAAGAAAACTGGCTCACCATGACGTCCCCACGACTTCCTCTGCCATGTTGGGGGAACCTGCTTCTGTTTCCGTCTTCCAGGTTTCTCTCCAGTAAACCGTGTTAGAAACATGCTAAAAACACGCTCCTCGCCGTGATCAGCTGACAGGAAGTGAGCGGTGGTTACGGTGCAGAAACTCTGATCCTACAATCTGCTGAAGGACGGATGAAGTTCAGGTTTAGAGGTTTCCGCCTGTTCCAGTCTCAGACGTGGAGTTAAGTGGTGTTGGTGGAAGTTCCTACACCTGCCATCACGTTATTAACTACTGACCATTAAATCTAGACGGATGGATTAAACCTGCCAGGCTTCACCATCATTTCTAGCTTCATTATTGATCTGAAATCAGATTTATGATCTGTTCATCTGTCTGGATTCATTTCTGATCAATTCATATATTCTGGGTTTTCTAAAAGGAAAAGACAGACGTCTGGATGTTCAGGATTCATCCATTTAATACGTCTGGTTTAAGCTAAAGAAGCAAGAATATGAGGAAATAGCTTCAATTATTACAGAAACAATAAAATATAAAAAACCTGGATCTCCTCATTGGGCCATCCTCATCCTGAGTCCTGATGATGGACAGCTTGGGTCCTTGGTGAACTGGATGTGTTGATGCTTCTACTGGAGCTGTGTTTTCCACTAGCTGCTGGTTTCCCATCGCAGCCTGATACTGAATGTGGGAGTTTTATTTTGGAGAGATCTTAAGTCCAGTAATGAAACTTTTTAAATGAAAAGTATATTTAGTCTGGAGGATGTTTAGTGGATCCAGAAGTCGGGTTTGGTGGATTCTTCGGGGTCAGAAACCGTGTTGTTGAATAAGTATGTTCACATTAAATTTTTATTTCCAGCCAGGAACTGTTGTGGATGGTATGTCCTGGATCTGCTGGAAAGAATCTCATCTTTAACATGAACAACTGACTTTCTGATGTGAAAATGAAACTTATGAACATGTTTTCCTCAGTGTTGTGTACGGGAGCGCCGGATCATCCCAACCAGACTCCGAACTCCTCCACCGGCAGATCTACGCCCCCCACACCCTCCAAGGCTATGCAACCAGCAACCACTCTAGAAGCTCGAGACCGGCTGCAGCCTGGGGGGCTGCCGGCCGCCCACTGGGTAAGAGAACCTGTACTTCCACATCAGTGCTGCACTTGTTTCTAGTTTGTCTAAAAAAAGTCTGAACTAACGGAGCTCTGGGCAGCCGAATATTCGGACTCGAGGAAACAAGTTGGGGGATTTTTATAGGATCAGTATCAGAAAATACACAATAATAAAGAGATGAAACCTGAAATTTGCTGCTGTCAGTTTGTCTAAAAGTTAAGAAAGTAAGGTATGAATATACCTTTAGGTCCATATCTGTAATTCTCTTCACACTGTAGGGAAAGGTCATCAACCCCAGACTCAGGATCGTAGTTTAGTATGAGAGCAAAAGACAGAAAATGACAGGATGAGAAGCAAAAGTTTGATGTTCTCTTTGGTTCATTTAAACTTCAGTTTGACAAGAAAAAAACAGATCAGGGACTGAACCAGAACCACATATCACAGATACCAACAGGGGTCTTTCTGTGCGGAGTTCGCATGTTTTCCATGTATGTGTGGGCTCTCTCAGCTGGGAGAATCCTTGGGTCCCTGGGCCCTTCATTCTGGCCGCCCTGGACGGCCGGTGCCTGGTGAAGTCGGCTCAACAAAGAGAAATGTTGGTTCTTTTTCTCTTTCACAAGTGCCAGACAGAACACTTCTCTTCATTTTAATAAATGTGCTTGTTGTTCAACAGTTCAACTAGAGAAAGTGGGTCAGGGAGAATGTCAAGGTGGAGGCTGGATGAGGTGAGGGACCCAAGTGCAGGCTGCTGAGGCAGGAGGCAGACTGGTGCAGAAGTAGGTATATTTACATAAACTGAAGATGAACATGGAGACAACAGAGGACACATGATGGTAGCACGATATGAAAACTTAAAAATGAACTGGCAGAGAATAAATGAAACCGAGGGACATACACATAGAGGAGAACTAACAAGAAAACAGGTGAAGTGAGTTAACCAAATCAACTCAGGCGCACTAATGACAGGAAGCAGAAAGCAAAACAGAACACACAAGGGAAAACCTACAAAATAAGACAGGGAAAACAGAACTAAACATGACAAGACTAAATCGAAACCCACAGACATGACAGAGAAGGGGATAGCTTTAAGGGTCTCCTGCTATGCTACATGAGCTAAACACCACCCCCACAGGAGCATTCAGCAACAACAAAACCAGTTGTTTTCCTGGTCTTTTTGCTCCTGAAGCAACTTTTCTGAGGGTTTAGTAACCATGCTACTCTGGTCTGTTGCCTCCACTATCTGAAAAACTTTGATAGAAACAGCTGCTAAACTTTCCACTTCCACACCGAGGTCAGGAGGCAGAGGAGAGATGATTATGATGTGTTGCAGTTGTCTCAGAATTCTGATCAGCCGAGAATATGTGAAGGCATCACTAGGAAGTTGGCGTTCCAGCTGCACCAACATGGAAAAAATGGATGTCTTCAAAACAGCCAAAGTGTGAGCATCTACAAAGCTGTACAAACCTAGAAAAAAACCACAAACCCTTTGTAAAAATGTGCACCGTGAGAACAGCAGCCAATGTTGGCGATAATGATTAATAAAATGCACATGTTGACGCAATTTTTCACAAACAAACCCGCCGACAACTCACTGCTCTTAACACTAGAAACTATAATGATTTTTTAAAAAAGACAACAATGGACTACGTGTGGTAGCAGCAACCATCTTTATATCTGGAAATTCGGGGTCCTCTGAAACTTAAGAGTTCGCTGCTCAGAAAAACGAGATAATTTTTTCATTTCTGGGAAGAATTCCTTGGAATTCCAAGTTCCGAGGACAACTGGAAACGCACTGTTACTCCTGGATGAAACTGCAGCTAGCTTCAGGCCTAGCTCCCTTCACTTTACCCAGCACCTAGCAGCAGCTAGCTTTAGACTTACCTCCCTTCACTTTACTTAGCAGCTAGCAGCAACTAGCTTCAGACTAAGCTCCCTTCACTTTACCCAGCACCTAGCAGCAACTAGCTTCAGACTTAGCTCACTTCACTTTACCCAGCACCTAGCAGCAACTAGCTTCAGACTTAGCTCACTTCACTTTACCGAGCAGCTAACTTCAGACTTAACTCCCTTCACTTTACCTAGCAGCTAGCAGCAACTAGCTTCAGACTAAGCTCCCTTCACTTTACCCAGCACCTAGCAGCAACTAGCTTCAGACTTAGCTCACTTCACTTTACCGAGCAGCTAACTTCAGATTTAACTCCCTTCACTTTACCTAGCAGCTAGCAGCAACTAGCTTCAGGCTTAGCTCCCTTCACTTTACCCAGCACCTAGCAGCAACTAGCTTCAGACTTAGCTCACTTCACTTTACCCAGCACCTAGCAGCAACTAGCTTCAGACTTAGCTCACTTCACTTTACCGAGCAGCTAACTTCAGACTTAACTCCCTTCACTTTACCTAGCAGCTAGCAGCAACTAGCTTCAGACTAAGCTCCCTTCACTTTACCCAGCACCTAGCAGCAACTAGCTTCAGACTTAGCTCACTTCACTTTACCGAGCAGCTAACTTCAGACTTAACTCCCTTCACTTTACCTAGCAGCTAGCAGCAACTAGCTTCAGGCTTAGCTCCCTTGACTTTACCCAGCACCTAGCAGCAACTAGCTTCAGACTTAGCTCACTTCACTTTACCGAGCAGCTAACTTCAGACTTAACTCCCTTCACTTTACCTAGCAGCTAGCAGCAACTAGCTTCAGACTTAGCTCCCTTGACTTTTCCATGCAGCTAGCAGCAACTAGCCCAGACCTAGCTCCCTTCACTTTACCCAGCAGCTAGTAGCAGCTAACTTCAGACTTAACTCCTTTCACTTTACCCAGCAGCTAGCAGCAGCTAACTTCAGGCTTAGCTCCCTTGACTTTACCCGGCATCTAGTAGCAGCTAGCTTCAGGCCTAGCTCCCTTCACTTTACCCAGCAGCTTGCAGCAGCTAGCTTTAGACTTACCTCCCTTCACTTTACTTAGCAGCTAGCAGCAGCTAGTTTCAGGCCTAGCTCCCTTGACTTTTCCCTGCAGCTAGCAGCAACTAGCTTCAGACTTAGCTCCCTTCACTTTACCCAGCAGCCAGCAGCAGCTAATTTCAGGCTTAGCTCCCTTGACTTTACCCAGGAGCTAGCAGCAGCTAGCCTTAGGCTTAGCTCCCTTGACTTTACCGAGCAGCTAGCTGCAGCTAGCTTTAGGCTTAGCTCCCTTCACTTTACCCAGAAGTGGCGAAACAGACACGGAACTGTCTGTGTGGTGTTTATTGCTAAAGCGAGAGGGGTCTGGCTGCAGAGCTCCACTGTGGAGGTAGTTCTGGTGCAGGCTCCACTTTCAGATCACCTCCATCATAGGCTCACCCCCCTCCAACTCCACCTGGGAGACCACTACACGAAGAAGAACAGATTGAATGCATAAGACTCCACAACCGTGGTAGGTTTCTCTACATCTTAATGGCTTTTCAATACTTGTTAGCGACGTATCTGTCGTTATAATCAGCATTATATCTAAAGCAAATAAGGTCAGCGAATGTTCCAGCGGGCTACAGCCATGTATAGCTTTGATTGTTTAGAGGTGGTTAAACAATGATTCGTGAACGAGTGCTCTCAGTGTTATGAAACTGTTTAGCTTGAACTTGTAGCAGAGTTAGTATAGTTTTTCCATTAGGTTTTATTTTTTATCCATCAACATGCAGGCCCAGACTGAAATACATTGTTTTCACAAGATCTTGTTGGGCTGATATGTGGTTTAAACTATGTGTCATGTCCAGCAGCTATTCTGGCTTTTATAGATGCATTTATTTTCAGTTTTAGAAAACTTTTGCAGTCACTAAATCCTGGATAACTGAAAAGAGTTGGTTTGCAAATACAGGTAAAACTTTAAAGCAAGTCTTATTTATTCAGCAGAACTGTGAAAAACACACTGATCTATTAACTCCTTTCTTCAGTGCTGGGGTTTTCCAGAACAACCATGAGAGAAAGACTGTGGCATCTTTATGCTCCAGGTGAGATACATTACCTGTCTGGATAAATTCTGCTGACTGTAAAGCTGCTCATATTAACTCGTTTTTATTCATTGTACACCCAGGATGCTGTACTGGATGCCTACTATAATTATCCAATTCAATTTATTGATAGAGTGCTTTAAACACAACACTGTGGGTCAAATGGACTTTACTTTCTACTCATAGTAAATCGACTTATTAACCTCGCCCCCCTTTTTTCTTTTCTTTTTTTTTAACCATGGCATTTGCCCATTGGGCAAAGCCCTCTTGCGAGGTGGCGTACCAAACGGAAGAAGAGGATGCTGGATGTCATCACCAAGGCTTGTAATGTGTTTATGCCCCAGATTAATTATACACTGAATATATCTTTTCTGTTTTCCCTGAGGACCAGGACCAGCTGCACACTCTGCAGGCTTTTTTTCTGGTTGTATGTATTTGTTTTTGCACCAGTTTTGTTGTAGAAGACTAACTTTGTTCCCACTTTTCTAAAGAACCACGAGGTGATTCATAACTGCAGGAAAGCAGCACGGTGGCTGGGGAAACAAAAACCTTTTTTACGGCACAGTGGAGCTGCCTGATGTGTTGGGAGGAGAAGGTGTCAGAGCCTGCAGAGCTCTTCATAAACTCTTGCAAGAAGACAGCGACAGTATTGATGAACATGAGGGAAATTATTTTGGAGCCTTTTAAGTTTATTTTTGAGAAAATTTGGATGTTCTCAGCATGTGGATGTTTGTGGAGGAGATGGCGGATCACCAGTGTTCTCTGTTATACTGTGAACGTGGAGCTTCAACAATAAAGGACTTAAAGACACAAGAATGCTTGATTATGTTTGTATTTTTATTATTGAGTATGGAATGATGCCCTGTTTATACCATGATGGAAGCTAAAGATAAGTTGATGTGTTTCACAGATGCAGCTCAGCTTTAAATGGACAAATAAATGGTGGCTCAATTTTGGGGAAAAAACATGGGAAAGATTTAAAGTCGGGCAGATTTAGACAGAACTGTACAGTATAAAAGAAAGATGTCAAGATATTACATGTTAGATGTTATAACTTTCTGTAAAATCCCAAAACTATTGTGGACATTTAGCTTTGTATAAAACCTCTAAGTCTTCACATGTTCTGGTAACTGTACAGCTCAGTTTCCACTGAGCCGTTCGGTTCGGGCCGGTGCGGTCCGTTATTTTGTGTGTTCCCATTATAAAAGTCGCTCATACAACCGAACCATACCACACCATTTATGGACCACCTTCAGTTGTGGGTCCATAGGAAAATGCTATGGTGTGGTTAAGGCGGAGCTACTGGCATCTAACGCTAAAATCCACGGAACGGACTGACAGACGAAAAAACGTCACTGCCCACGACAAAGCAAGCGGGAAACAAACACAGCGTTGCCGTTTAGTTCATGTTGCCGTTGGATGGTGGAAGGATACTTGTAAAAGGAGGCCAGCAAACAACAGAAAGGTCTGGTCGTACGATGCGGCATGTATTGTTCGTACAAAGACCCGAAAGCCAAGCAGAACAAAAATGGAGGCTGATTGGCCTCCATTGTTGTTTGAAGTGTCACGTTTGTTGTTGTCGTGCTAGTATGACGCCACTCTAGGCATTTGGCCTAAACCCCACATGCCCATTGGCAGTCCAATTTGCAGTGGGAGCACTCACCTGATTTGGCTGGACCATTGTAAATCTTACGAACTGTACCGAACCACTCAGTGGCTCATGAATGAAATGAAATGAAATGAAATTAAATTAAATGAATGAATGAAAAATACTTTATTAATCCCAAAGGGAAATTCAATATTGTAGTAGTAGTAATTTTTTAGTAAAACAATCACATTAATTAATTAAGGGCTTTGTTCTTCAGCCTGATAGCTGCTGGAAGGAAGGATCTTCTGTATCTCTCTGTCTTGCATCGGACTTGAACAAGCCTCCCACTGAACACACTCTGTTGTTTCGTCACGGCGTTGTGTAGAGGGTGTGAAGGATCTTCCATTATCTTCGTCAGCTTGTACAGAATTCTTTTTTTGATGATCAACTCCAGCGGCTCCAGAGTTACTCCAAGCACAGAACCGGCTTTCTTGATCAGTTTGTTAATTCTTTTCAAGTCTCTGGTTCTGATGCCGCTGCCCCAGCAGATTGCTGCAAAGCTGATTGCACTTTCAACAACAGACCTGTAGAACATTTGCAACATTTTGGTGCAGACGTTAAAAGATCTCAGCTTCCTTAAGAAGTAGAGTCTGCTCTGACCTTTCTTGTAAATGTACTCAGTGTTGCTTTTCCACTCAAGTCTGTTGTCCAGCTGAACTCCAAGGTACTTGTATTCCTCCACCACCTCCACCTCCTCTCCCATGATGGAAACACTTCTATGTGTGTTCTTGTTCCTCCTGAAGTCAACAATCATCTCCTTTGTTTTCTTGGTATTCAAGATGAGATGATTGTCACCGCACCATTTCACAAACTGACCGACCAGTTCTCTGTACTCTGCTTCTTGTCCATCACTGATACACCCAACAACTGCTGAGTCATCAGAGTATTTCTGCAGATGACAGAACTCAGAGTTGTACTGGAAGTCTGAGGTGTACAGCGTGAATAGAAATGGTGAAAGTACAGTCCCTTGTGGTGTTCCAGTGCAGCTGACCACCATCTCAGACACACAACCTTTCAGTCTCACAAACTGTGGTCTGTTTGTGAGGTAGTCGTAAATCCAGGTGGTTGTGGAGGGATCCACCTGGAATTTCTGCAGCTTCTCACACAGCAGAGCAGGCTGAATCGTATTAAAAGCACTTGAGAAATCAAAGAACATGACCCTCAAAGTGCTGCCTGACTGGTCCAGATGAGAGTGGGCTCTCTGAAGCAGGTATATGATGGCATCTTCAACCCCAAGCCCATTACGGTATGCAAACTGTAGTGGGTCCTGAAAGGTGTTCACCTGCTTGCTGAGGTGAGCCAGTAAGAGTCTCTCCAGGACTTTCATGACGTGAGATGTCAGGGCGACTGGTCTGTAGTCTTTTGGTTCAGCTGGTTGTGGTTTTTTAGGCACTGGAACAAGGCAGGATGTTTTCCACAGCACCGGGATTCTTTTCTGGCTCAGGCTGGTGTTGAACAGGTGCTGGAGAATCGGACATAGCTGTTTTGAGCAGGTCTTGAGAACTCTGGGACTGACACCATCTGGACCTGCAGCCTTGTTCTGGTTCAGTTTCACCAGTTGTTGCATGACTTGGTTACAGGAGACAGACAGAGTGGAGGTGGAGGCAGAGGAGGTTTCAGGAAGTCCTGATGTGGAGGGAGATGAGGTTGTGTCCAGGTCCTTGACTGAGCTGCAGGGTGACAGAGTGGAGGTGTGACAGGAAAGCTGTGGGCTCATGGAGGGTGTGTGGCTAGTTGGGGTTGAAGCAGGAGATGAGCTAAACCTATTGAAGAACATGTTCAGTTCATTCACTCTGTCCAGACCTCCATCAGTCTGATCCTCCTTTATCCCGAAGCCAGTGATCTTCTTCATTCCTGACCACACATCCCTCACATTGTTTTTCTGAAGCTTACTTTCCAACTTCTTCCTGTAGTCCTCCTTGCACTTCTTCATTTGTGTTTTAAGTTGTTTTTGTGTGGACTTCAATAACTCCCTGTCTCCATCCCTAAAAGTTTTCTTTTTGATGTTCAGCAGCTTTTTCAGGTCACTGGTGATCCAGGGTTTGTTATTGGGGAAGCACCTCACTGTTCTTGTTGGAACGGTGCTGTCCACACAGAAGTTAATATAATCTGTCACACACTCAGTCAAGGCATTGATGTCATCTCCATGAGGTTCACATAGGACGTTCCAGTCTGTAGCCTCGAAGCATCCTCTCAGAGCATCTTCAGCTTCATTAGACCAGGTTCTAATAGCCTTTCTAATGACTGGTTGTTGCTGAACGATGGGCTTGTAGGAGGAGGAGAGAAGAACTAGGTTATGGTCTGATCTTCCTAAAGGTGGCAGGGCAAAGGAGCTGTATGCATTTTTAATATTTGCATAAAATAAGTCCAACGTTTTGTTTTCTCTGGTGGAGCAGCTGACAAACTGTTGGAAAGTTGGTAGAGTTGCAGAGAGGGAGATGTTGTTAAAATCTCCAGAGATCGCCACAAATGCGTTTGGATGTTGTGTTTGAAGCCTGGCCACTACAGAGTTAATGACATCACAGGCTGCGTCTGGAGCGGTACCAGGTAATATATATACCGCTACCAGAATAACGCATGTGAACTCTCTGGGTAAATAATACGGGCGGAGACTCACAGCTAGCAGTTCAATGTCTCTTTTGCAGATCTTCTCTTTAACAGTGACATGTTCAGGATGACACCAGCGCTGGTTTACCAGCACCGCAATTCCACCTCCCTTCAGCTTCCCGCTGAGTTGTTTATTGCGGTCTGCACGGACCGTCCTGAAGCCGTGTACAGACGCATTACAGTCTGGGATGTGTTCATGCAGCCATGTCTCGGTGAAGCACATAATACTGCACTCTCTGTATTCTTTAAGAGACCTGGTTAGCACCTGAAGTTCATCAATTTTGTTAACTAGCGATCTCACGTTTCCCATAACAACCGTTGGAAGAAACGGTTTGAATCGCCACCGTTTTTCTCTCTGCCTCGCTCCTGCCCTGCATCCTCTTCTCTTTCTTTTCAACTCCGTTGGGATTTGAAGTGTTGTTTCACTGATAATCTTGAGTTTGGAGAGTTTTATCAGTTGATCCCGATGGTAAACAAGTCTCGTTGCCATGGAGACTCACAATAACAAGTCTTGCAAAAAAGAAAAAATATTCAGAAAAATCTCCCGTATAGCACAGCCTCTGACCAGCGCGAAAAATCTACCCGAACAGACACAGATTGACAGCTGATGTCTTAAAAAAGACGGCTATATTGTAAAAAATCACAAGTTAAAAACAGAGCTACTACAATTGCTGCTGCCACCTAGCGGCGCATTCTAGAAAGTATAAAAAATATATGATATATATATATCCTGCAATCCTGCTTACATCAGATGTGTTATTGCCATCAGATTCACAATCAGCTCATATTTTCCACCACATGGTGAAATGTCTCAGTTTCATCCTCTGACATATTGTTCAGCCTCTGCTGGGAATAAAATGTGGTTTGGTGAGATTTTACATTTATCTTACACAGCGTTCCAGGTGTTTGAGAATTTTGGAAATAGATATTAAATTCATTTAAAAAAATGTCAGTTGACAGATGGATCCAATTGTCTGTGATTTTTCACAATACTT
The DNA here is from genome assembly GCF_017639745.1 of Melanotaenia boesemani. NCBI lineage: Eukaryota > Metazoa > Chordata > Actinopteri > Atheriniformes > Melanotaeniidae > Melanotaenia > Melanotaenia boesemani. The sequence continues at coordinate 1,698,350 of NC_055683.1, forward strand.
TCCAGTTTATGGTAGAACGCTTGATTTGTAGCCATCAGTTCAACTAAGTGGTTAATAGAAGGGCTGGAGTCTATTCAAGTAATTACCAGACAAGAGGCAAGATACACTCTGGACAGGTTGCCAGTTCATTGCAGAGCTAAAAATATACATACCTGCAAAAAGTTGGATATTTCTGTTTAACCAGATTCCTGAACCAGGAAGCTGGATTTTATCTTATGGAGGTAACATCGATGTTAACCCAGGGTTTTCTGTACAACGAAGCTGGTTTACCTTTTACTGGGTAAGTCGCCATGGTAACTCATGCTGAACGGCTAGCCTGCTCTGCAGCAGGTTACGTCCTGGATCAGAGATCAACGAGTATAAAAGCTCCACCTCCTGATCAATCATATCTCTTGGAAAATGTCCCACCCAACAGAGGACGCTAGGAGAGGAAGCTTTTTTGGGACAGATGTATCCTTTAGATGAAGAAATGAAGCCTGGTCTCCGAGAGCTTTGAAGAATATTTCTCTCCTTGTTCTGGACTTGTTCCCAAGTCTGTTTAGCTCCACCAGGGTTGATCTGAGATAAGGACAATGCTAATAGTAATGCTCAAATATGGAAGAAATGAATTTATAGAACCACAACTACTCTTGTCGTCATGGTGAGGAATTAATATTCCAACATGCTCTCACACAGGAGCCTCTACAGATGGAAAATACAAAGGAAAGGAAGGAACTGAGGAAGCTCCGCCCCAAACGTCTGGGCTGTAATAATCAGTGATATATGTTTATATTGTCCCATCAATGAATATTATAGAATCTCACCAATTTACGGATCAACAGAGTTGGGAGTTTTCTGGCAGCATTCCTTCCTGGCTGTTGCTATGGTAACAGTTTTACTTCGGGCCTGAATGATGCGTTTTACCCTCTTTATATTTCTTAAGAATAATGGTCTGCTTCTCCATGGTAAAGTAGCTTCTCTGCAGGATTTCTCCATGTCTGTGATTGGTCAGACGATGTAAACGCCGCCCCTTTTATGTGAGTGTGCTCTGATCCAGATGGAAAACCCTGGATTGGATTAGGTGTTGATAACAAGCTTCGTAGTGCCGCTGATCAGGATCTGAATGTCTGGGTTTGCAGGAATCAGAGAGATATCTGGGATAGTCCAGCTTCCTGGTTCAGGCATCAGGTGCTTCCATATGAATACTGAAGAGAGATGTTTGTCTTTCCAGATGGGAAAATGATTTTTTTTGTTCCACACAAAGGAGCAGGATGTAAATTCTTGCTAATAACATGCTGCTTTAAAAGCTGCAGAATGAAAATAGAAGCCCAACTTTGAAGAGGTTATAGATGATCCTTGTTGTGATTGTAAATGAAGTAAGGGTAATTATTTGTTGCTAGGTCTGTCAGGGCTGTTTGAACCCAGCCTTCACCATGCCAGCCCCTCAGGTCCTGACTGCTCTGTCATGAATCTGATTTCAGCTCTGGAGTCCCAGGGTCCACAGCCAATGCCCTCTGCCTCCCTCCTGTCTCAGTTTCGGACTCCATCTTGGCAGAGTGGTAAGTATCAATCTTATCAACAATAAATTAAAGTTTGTTGTCTGGAACAGGACATTTTCTTTGTTTAATGTAAGTACTGGCTTACTTTGACCAACACTGTTTATGTGCTGTTGTGTCCTGTAGCCATGCACACGCCAGCCCCAGCGGAGCTCTTTATTTCAGGGGCACTCCCAGGTTCCGGCTCCCTTCCCTCTTCCTCAACCCTCTCTGCATACCAATATCCTGGCTCCTTTTCTGGACGATCTTTTACATCCTCCCTATCCTTGCAGGATGCACCAACATTTAGCCCAGCTTCCAATGGTTTACTATCCCCACATGATCCTCTGCTGCACATCAAAACACCCGCCCAATCCAGCTTGGGCTTTGAGAGGTTGCTGTCTTCTCCAAGCGTCACCTACAGGGGCTCCCATGAGCCCCAAACCCCTTCTCAGATCCCTTCCACCTCTTCCAGCTGCCACCTGACCCCTCCCCCATTCGACCTGTTGTCCTCTCAGCTATATAATGCCTCCATGTTCTCTTCTGCTCCAGCTCTGCTACCTGCAGCCCAGCCTCAGCCTCCTCCAGAGAGGGAAGTTTCCCGACAGGACAGTGTGATCAAGCATTACCAGTCTGCGACCTTACAGCAATACGCCAGCTGTGGTGGGTCATCTGGCTACCAGCAGATAGTCAGCCAACATCAACATGCAGGAATGCCCTGCAGTCCCCTGGAGGAACAGAGCCCATCCACAGATCTAAAACCCTCACCACAGATGGAATCCCAAACCTATCAACCTATAAGCCAAATTCCCTACACATCCTCATCCTCCAACACCTTCGCTTCCTCTACATCTGCCACAAAGGGACTCAAGACTTCTAACTCCACCAGTGGTTACTCCTCTTCAGGCTCAGCATCATCCTCTTCCCATACCCCACATACTCCACCATTAGCCTCCTCCACCACCTCTTCATCATCCTCAAGTTCCAAGACAAGCATCACCTCCTTACCCAGTTCATCTCATCAGCAGCCACCTTCTCAGTCAGCTTCAGCACTGCTTGCTCTGCCAGTGGTGTCATCTACCCTTGTTCACCAGCCAGCCCCTAAACAATGCCTACCAAACTATGGCTCTCAATCAGTCCTAAAGTCTAACTCAGGCCCATCAGACCAGAGCCCTCCCCAGCCCCAGTCCTACTCCCCCAGCCAGCCCTCATCTACAAACAGGGCCCAGCCCTATGGAGGATTTGGCTCACCTCATGCTCAGGACTTAAGCTCTGTAGCAGGGGTTACTGGGGGGAAATCATTCACTGGTATTGTCTCTGGAGGACGCTCATTCTCTGCTGAGATAGTCTTTAAAGATTCAAGTTTTGCTTCAGCCTCTCTCAGAACAGCAGGCAGTCCTTCCTTAGGGTATGGGAGTGAATCAACAAGGATTGGGCCTGCCGCACACGACGATGGAGGTGGTTCTTCAGGATCAGGGAGTGGTGCTGCTGGTGTTGGAAATGAAAGTACCAGCTCTTACCACCTACCTGAGTCTCGTACGTCACCCTCTGTCAGTTATCCTGCATTGCACTCTCCTGCTGCTGCTCATCCAGCACAATCCCCTGGAGGCCCAGGGGCCACAAAGTACCACTCCTCCATCCTATCTCCTGCTTACATGTCCTCACAGCAAGCTTTTGCTGTTACACGGCAGATTCAGTGCCAGTCTTACCATGTAACGCAAAACAAGCCAAAAACAGAGAAAGACATGTTGCCAGATAAGCGCTCCCAAAACCGGGAAGAGGACAATGATTTCCTAATCAGCCACTTACTACATCCTCAGAGCTCTGCCTCCCTTCCTTCCCAGCATCATTCACATCTTCAGCAGCTCCCCCAGTCCATCTCACAGGCCAGGGATGCAGAAGGCAAGGACATGACCTATGATACCAACAAAATCTCAGATGATCAGTACCACCCTAAGAGTGTGATTTGTACCAATAACACTGTCAGCAGTTTAGGTCTTGGAAATGCAGTTAGTGACACAAGTGGCTTAAATGGGCAGTTAGAAATATCTCTGAAGAAACAGCAGACTAAGTCAAAGTTGACAGTGCCAAAATCCCATACCACCGACTCCCATCCACAGCCACATGAGTTGGGCTCTGTGGTCCATTATGGAAGAGGGGGTCCATATACGCAAAACCTACACTCCCAGCATCCTCATCACCCCTCACATTCACAACAACACCCCCAACAAATCCCAGAGCCTTTCCGATACACTCATCATACACAGACCTCTCAAAGCCATCAGAGCTCGCACTTGCTCAGCCACTCTCACATAGAGCTGAAGAAAACTTCAAACACAGGTGACACTTCCTACTTGTGTAACACAGCAGATGTGCATGCTCAGCAAAGCCAGGCCCCCCTATCTTTGATGGATTCATCACCAGATCCTCCTCAGCCAGCTCACATGATGCAGTCGGTGCTCTCTCATACCACTCATGCCAAGATGGACCCTCAGCAAGCACTTACACAGCAACAACTGCAGCCTGTGACGGATTCAGCAGGAAGAGCTGAGGCTGTGAGGGTGGACCCTCACCCACAGAAGCAGTCCTCACAGCTGCAACTCCAGCTCCAGAACCAAATTTTAGATCCCCACTACAGCCTTGCAGCCCAAACAAGAGATCAGACTCAAGCCGTTCAGAACTCTGTGTCTCGTATAGACGACAGTGGAGGACCAATGGACAGAACTGGGGTTGGGGTGACCGTTAGAGATGGAGATGGTGGAAACCAGCTCAGACAGCAGCACAGAATCACTCCCCACAACCACCCCCAACAACAGACCTCAGAGCTCCATGACTTTCTCACAGAACCAGATTTAGGCATATCTACACCTTCACACCTTCATCATCTCAACCAGTCTTTGGTCCACGGCCACTCCCATGCTCTTCAGGAACAACAAGTACACATCCACCATCAGCTGCCACACACCCAGTTATCCCACACACACACATCCCGGATGACAGTAAATATGGAGGCGCCCCAGCAACCACAACAATCCCAACCAAGGCAGCATGAAGCACAACTGTCACACTCACAGTTAGACCAATTCAAAGAGCACCAGTTTGACACAATAAGCCCAGTGGATAAAGTAGGCCAGAATCCAGTCCAGCAGCAGCGTTTTGCATCTCTAACATCCATCTGCTTTCCAGACTCTCTCTTGCAAGATGAAGACCGCTCTTTTTTTCCAGAGATGGAGGACATATTCTGTTCATCTGAGTATAAGTCCAGCTGTGCTGAAGATTCTGGGGCTAAACTGGGTGGTCAGGAAAACCTTAGTCAAGGTCATGGGCGAGTACAAGAGGGTACCGAGGCCTTAAAAGCAGGTAGCGCTGGAGAAGAATACGATATAGTTGGTCATCGCAGTGATCAAGGCTATGGGCCGTACTGCCTCAACCGTTCAGGAACAGGAACTGGTAACGTACACTTAGACCTTGATTCTCTGAAGACCCACGAGCTTCCTTCAACTGTGAACACTGACCAGCTTGGTCTTATCCAGTCCCAAACACCCTCTATGGGGCTGGGTTCAGCAGCTCAAAGAGATGGCTCAGACAGCAAGCTGATGGGAAACGTGGGCGGAAGCTCCAACACCACTGGTCTAACCTCACCTATCTTCTGTTCGTCTCGACCCAAAAAGCTGCTGAAGACCAGCTCATTTCACCTGCTCAAGCAGCGGCGGGAACCACAACACCAAACAAAGAAAAACTATGCTCAGGAGTATGAGTTTGAAGATGATGAAGATAAAGCTGATGTTCCAGCAGACATTCGCCTCAACAGTCGCCGCATTCCTGATCTCTTGCCAGACTTAGTGTCTAATTGTAGGAGGGTTGCTGGGACTCCAGGGGTAAGTTGTCTCAGTCCAGTGATGGGTGACTTAGACTTCTGTCAGACTTCCAGCTACTGCTCCCTTGGACACACGCCACAACTCCTCCCACATGATGGCCCTAAAAAACGAGGCAGGAAACCAACTAAACCAAAACGTGAAGGCCCTCCTCGCCCTCGAGGTAGACCACGCATACGTCCCCTTCCCGAGCCCCCTTATTGCCGGGGGATGGTAGGGTCAGGGGCTGGTGAAACAAGAAGGGGACGGGGGCGGGGACGGGGACGTGGTAGACGGGAGGCAGGGCTGATGGGCAGTCATCGAAATATGAACAAAGCACAAAGTCTCACATATCATCAGCAGCAACCATACACCCAACAACATTACAGCCAGCAGCCAGACCTTCACCAAGCTCCACAGCAGCAGCTGGAGCATCAGCTGCACCAGCAGCAGCAGCAGCAGGTTTCCTGTGCCCACCACCAGCTCCACCATCAGCAGCATTATTACCAACAGCAGCAACCATCACAGCAAGATCCAGTCACACCTGTCAAGGTAATAATGGTTGAAAGATGAGTTACACTAGGTCAGGAAATGTCACCCTCAGACAGTTTGAACAGGAAGAATGATCTAATACTGAAGTAGAACTAAATTAAATACCTGAAGGTTGAGGTGATTCATTTACTCTTAGGCTAAGACTAAACTTAGTTTTTAACTTTATGTTTGCAGCCAACTGGCGGATTCCACTAGGAGGCACAATGGAGAACTCAGACTTCAGAGTTGCTGAATTTGAAGTGTGTGAACAAAGTGATAAACATGCTAACAACAGCGCAAGTTATTGGTCTGTTCACTCTAAGATTATGGCTGAGAAGAATTACTATAGTTCCATTTCCACACATGGGTCAGGGTCGGTATGCAGGAAAAGGTGCCAGAATATTCAACTCGACTTGGATATTCTCGCCTTCTGCTGGGGCCCCAGTCTTATTGATCTGACCTTAAAGGGAGGAGCTTGACACACTGCAATCTAGTGATTGGTTGACAGATTGGTCAGTTCACATTTTAACAATACGAACAAAGCAGGAACAGCTACATGTTTGAATATACACTAGCTTTTTTGTTGTTTAACCCATAAGAGCACAACTTGACATAAATGTCACATACAGTTTCTGAGACAATTTGCTTCAATTTGCGGTATAAACTCAAAATCCTGTTGAACACAATCCTATACTTGTCTTTTGTCCCCTAATAGATACCCAGAAGCAGAAAACCACTTTATAATATTTTTAAACTGTCACATGGAAATAAATGGTAGATATCTCCGCAAAAAATTTGAAATTTCTTGTTATATTTTGTTAAAGGGCCAAATAAAGACCTCATATAAAAAAAATTGGACTTTTCTTACCATTTTTTTAATGGGTCGGGCCTTAGTTAAAGGTTAAAGCCGCGAGACAAGAAAAAAAATGACAACCTGCTAGGTTTCCACCATTCTACCTGGGTCGCCCTCTACCTTAGAATTTAAGGAAGGCGTTGCACTATGATGTCACACTTATGACATCACGCTATGTTGTTACAGACACATCTTTGGCTATCCAGATGGTATGCCACCTAGCAGGTAAGGTCACGGATGGCTGTGGAAATGCAACTAAGATAAGGGTTTACCGAACCAAACCCTACTGTACCGAGCCAGACCCATTGCTATAGACGGTATCTAGGCACCTGAACCCAATCATGCCATGTCTCGTTTCCGGAACTTTCTATGATTTTTGCCGCCGTTGACCCTGTGACCTTATATCTGAGCACAAATAATGCTTCACAAGGCATCCATGATAAAACATATGCTTAATTAACAGCAAGCGCAGTCTCGGCCTTGTGGGGAACAATGTCTGTTGGGATGTTGTGAAAAATGTAAAGAACAGAAGGCAGCTTCCTGTGAATCATTTTAACCCAGATTTGAACCTGTGAAGATGAGGTGGCGCAGGAAGACATTTAGCACCTCAGCATCAGACTAATCATCACTCTGAAAGCAAAATGTTTTCTCGTTTTACCAGTGACATGAGATTGTAGGTTTAACATTTAGTCTTTCTTGTTTTCATTTATCAGTTTAAGTATCTGATATTTGGTCTATAGGGTCTGAAAGCCAGTGCAGTCGGTGTGTACATACATTTTGGTGTCCTAACTTTTTTGGAAATAAAATAAAACTATTTCAAGATGTTCACTAATAACAGTGACTGCAAATATGATTAGTTAAATTATAATTTATATTTTTATACTGAACAGCCTCCATGAGTTTTGCTAAACCTTCATAACCTTCATAAGCTACTGAGCTCCAGTTTATCCTCACACAGCAGATCAGAAAATGTATTTGACATATATGAACTAAAGCATTGATTCATGTTTAAAGATTTGTTTGCAGATTTAATTCATTGATTGTTTGATGTCAGAATATAGATGAACTTAGAGAGTGTGTAGTGGTACACTGTTAGATTTGAGTCTTAAATATTTCAGCCTCATGCATCTGCCGTGCTATGTGTCATTCCCAGATCAAACTGCCTGTTTCCACTTTGCTGCCATCGGAGTCCTTGTTGAGGACAGACTCGCTGTCCAGCAGTGAGCCAGTTCTGTCTGATGGATCCGTGGGGTCAGCGCCATCTCTGGGTCTGAGTCCAGGTCCAAACACTACCATGGACATCAGCAGAAATGATCTGGACCTGACACAAGACAAGATGATGAAGCAGGAGCAGAGAGCTGCAGAGGTAAATAAAACATGGGACAAACATAAATAATGCTGCAGGAGAAACACCTGCAGATTCCTGTATGCCAGAGCTAGCTCATAGCCTCTACCTTCATGGGCTGACAGTTTAAAGCTGTTTCCAGACGTGTGCTGAAGTCATGAAACTCTGCACATGAATGTCTGCAACATTTGCTGTGGACATGCAGAGGTTTTCCACTCAGTGTCCAGGAGCACAAACAGCTGAGACAATGATGATGGAAAATACTTCAGAGCATTTGCTGTGGCTGTGTGTGTGAGCATCAGGAATTAGAGGCTTATTATTTACCAATTCATTTGAGCAATTTTCCTTTTATTACAGAATTTATCTGTAATCTGTTTCAAATTATGTTAAAGATCTCGAAAAGACATAACAATAGTAAAAAACACCTGTAAAGAAACTTACAAGAAAACATCCTACGGCCTAGTTAAGAAAAACTAAGAAGAGAATCATTAGGAGCACCTACAGGAAGACAAACTGACAAAAAACAACAAGTTTGTGAGAACAGAAGTGTAGTTGTTGATATTAAACCTGCAGGATAACACGCGTTGGTGTGAACAAGTTGAGAAGCTGCACCTCTGAAGAGATGCAGAGAAACCTGTGCACGACAACTCAGTCCATGCTTGAGTGCCAGGGAAGCCAGTTACCATAGAAACAGGGCACACCTTGAGTTCTGATAAGCAGTTCTGTGGGTTTGCATTGGAAGCAGTATTCTCTCATAAAGTGTGAACTAAACCTTTTTGTGTCTCTTTACCTGAGGAATTAAATATTGGTTTGCTTATATTTTACCAACTGGTGCCACATTGAGGAAAAAATGAATGAAGGTTTAATAAATTACTGAGTCACCAGGTTTCATTTCACTGGTGCACAAACATCATGGTGAATTAGTTTGTTGTGGGGAACCCCAGTCTGCTCTGCTCACCTCTGACGCTCCTACAGAACGCTGAGCGGCTCTGCTGATGTTTCCACAGAAGTGAACCCTGGTTCCTCGTTGAACCCAGACACAAGAACAGAACGTGGCTTGTTTAGCCAGACTGAATCTGATCCTGTAAACATGTAACAGGTGCACACGGATCCGCTGTTAGTCCTTATCAGCTTACATTTGGCTTATCAGTTTGTTAAGCCTCCACTCAGACCTGAAAACATCTGGCTTCTGCTGGAAACTGTTTAATTGACATAAAAACTCCCTACTCTGTCATTTCTGAAGCAGCCACATCTACAGAGCCCAACTGGTTTGTGGACACCAACACAGAAACCAGTTGTATGCTGTCTGAATATTTTGTCCCATTTTTTACTCAGCGTTTTTTTTTCTCTGCTGTTAACACAGATGATGTTAGATGGATGGAAAAAGGAAAGTGAGGACCCTCTGAATCCTGAAGCCTGGGCTGCTACACAGAAGCTCTCCAGTTTAGTAAGTTGCTTTACACCCTCAGCAAAATGGGCAAAGCTTGCAGCTTCATATATAATTCATACCTCATCAGTTCAAACTAATGCTCCTGGTGGAAAGAGGGCATCATCTAAGTGATGCAACCCTCAGCTACCTATAGTCCAATGCCTTTCATAAGGTGGCTTTCTTCACAGGTATCTGTGAAAGGTAGAAGTAAAGATATTCACTTCGTCTTCAGTGAGACGAAAGAACAGTGTGTTCATTCATTTTCAGTCCCGTTTTTTCTGGTTTGAGGATTGGAGAGAAGGTTATAGTTGACTGACAGCCAGCTCGTTCTGACTGACAAAAGAGAGAAAAGAGATGCCTGTTACCACGGCAGCGGTTGCCACAGTTACTGCATCTTCCAGCACAGGAGCCTTGCTGCCACCTACTGTCGGTCCTGCCTTATCGTTTCTAGATCGCTGTCTGGGATGTCACAGGAAAACTCATCAGCTGAATAAAATCCATCTTTACCTGCTGATTCCGATGCAGGGTCTTACGTCAGCTGAAGGAGAAAAATATGTATTTTTATTGTTATTAGCGAGCAGATTATTAACAATCTGAACTGAGGAGGAGCTCAGAGGTCTAACTTTGCTGGTTGAATAAAGGACTGTTTTCTTGCAGGCTGATGACTTCAGACCTGGTTTCATGGCCTCCTTTTTGGATTTCCTGAAGGTGGGGAAAAAACAGTCTGACCATGAACCAGGACATGATGGAAGTCAGCACGATGCTGTAGACCCCTGCTCTTCTCTCAGAGAAGGTATAAGACCCTTATCTCCTAACTCTCTGCCAGCAACTCCTCCTCAGCAGCTCCCAGGAGCCTTCAGCAAGGAAGGTCAGGGTGGGGGGGCCGACCTGGCCCTCAGCGACTGCTCCAGTCCCTGCAAGCCTTTGGATGAGGAGCTGAAGGGAAACCTGGAGGCCCTTCCATCCTTCTCCTCTGATGAAGAGGACTCGGTCAGTAAGAACCAGGACCTGCAGGAGAGCATCTCATCCGCCATCTCTGCCCTCTACGACACCCCCCACTCACTGGCTGCTGCAATGGCTTCTGCAGTGATGAAGGCCCAGCCCACCTTGTCCCCAGCCACGCCTCAGGAGCCTTCTCTCAGCTATCCCCTCCCTGCCATGCCTCCTCTCATCCCAACGATGGACAATACAAAAAAGGACACGTTTACGCTCGATCAGCACCACATGGAGGGTGATGAAAGGCAAAGACCGACCTCCCCTGAGTCAGAGAGAGACCCGACAGAGGATGGAGAACGAGGACCAGAAGGGGAGGAAGAGAAGGAGGTGGGGAATGGAGGAGAGGAAACCAGAAATAATGAGGAAATGTTGACAGAGACACAGAATGTAGAGGAGGAAGAGAAGGGGGATGAGGAGGAGGATGAAGACAGGATATCTGAAATGTTGGAGGCTCCTAAAGCTGAAGGTAAAGATTCTTTACTTCTTCCCCAGACTTCTGCTTCAGCAAATAATTACTCACTTATATGTAGCAACAGCTGTTCAAACAGCTGCCATCACCTCACAGGAAAACTTGAAGTGCTCAGGAAAAAGCAGTTCAAACCCAACTTTATTTATAAAGCACTTAAAAACAACCACAGTGGAACAAAGTTCTCCAAAGAAGAATAAATACACAGTAAATAAAACAGAACCAGTCCTACAATCTTATATTCAGCCAAAAAGAATGAGAAGAAGAGCAGCATTAATCATGTCTATTATTACGTACTTAGATATGTAATCCTGAAACAGCTTATTTCACACACACATATGAAGTTAACTCATCTCCCTGAGACTCGGTCTGACATCATGGTTTAGGTATGAAAACGTGATCCCAGACCTCCCAGCACCCGCACACACACATCCTGGTTGAGCTATGAAACGCTTTAATCAACTGTTGCTATTTGGAGAAGTAATTTAAATTAAGGTTTATAATAAATAAAGATTTATTTGAATTGCTTCTTTACATGGAAATGTCCAGGATTCAGTGTGAAACATGTTGGGTGCCTGGAAATGTGATGCATAACTAATCACTGATTTAGTGTCTGGAAAGAATAATAATGTTTTCCTGTTTTTTCAGAGTCTCCATCCGAACCTGCCCTTGCACTTCCATTCCCCACTGTCTCCCCCTCACCCCCAACCTACTCATCCCCCTTGCCCCTCCCTCTCCTCTGCTCCTCTGTAACCACGACAATGCCCATCCAGCAAGACAAGGGAGAAGGACGTCCGTATCCTCTGTCTGAGCAGTCCTTCTACCAGCCGCCTCCGACCGCAGGAACGTCCCCGCCCCCTTCCACCTCCCCTCCGCCCATCCCATCGTCACCCCTTTCCAACCTTCCCCACTCTGTTCCCCCTCCATCCACCACACCTCCCCCGTCATCCTCTGATCAAGACCAGGAACCTGAAGTTGGACAGGCTTCCCCCTCTTCTTCTTCTCCATCTTCTTCATCATCGTCTGAACCCCCCTCACCTCCGACTCCAGACGAAGCCCCAGCTTCCCAGCGCCTCACCTCCCTCCACCTGGCGAAGAAGCAGGCTGATGCCGCCATCGCCGGGGAGAGCGAAGAGGAAGACAGCGAGAGCGGTGGCGAGGGAATCTTCCGTGAGCGGGATGAATTTGTGGTTCGGACTGAGGACATCGGGACTCTTAAGGTGAGTCAGAATCCATGCGTTAGCTGTCTAAATAAGCCACCATATGTGATCTATGCCGTCTTTATGTTGTTAGATGGCTTTGCAGACCGGCCGGGAGCCCCCCCCGATCTGGAGGGTGCAAAAAGCTCTGCTCCAGAAATTCAGCCCAGAGATCAAAGATGGTCAAAGGCAGTTCTGTGCAACCAGTAACGTGAGTTTTTACAGAAAAATGTCACGGCTGTGTGTCAAATGTAAACAAAAACAGAATTTATTGATTTCCACATCCCATCAGGTCATCTTTCATCCCCAGTAGAAGATTAACAACATCTCAGAGGATGAAACTGAGACGTTTCATCATGTGATGGAAAATATGAGCTGATAGTGAATCTGATGCAGCAACACTTTTGTAAAAAGTAGTTCCAGGGTGATGTTCGGCACGGTGTAAAAAGTAGTTCCAGGGTGGTGTTCGGCACGGTGTAAAAAGTAGTTCCAGGGTGATGTTTGGCACGGTGTAAAAAGTAGTTCCAGGGTGGTGTTCGGCACGGTGTAAAAAGTAGTTCCAGGGTGGTGTTCGGCACGGTGTAAAAAGTAGTTCCAGGGTGGTGTTCGGCACGGTGTAAAAAGTAGTTCCAGGGTGATGTTCGGCACGGTGTAAAAAGTAGTTCCAGGGTGATGTTCGGCATCTCTTCTTCTAACATGTCTGGAAACATCTTGGAAGAGAGGAGACCAGTTGCTGGAGTTGGAGGAATGTTGTCCCATTCTGGTCTGATGCAGGATTCTATACTCTTACGCAAAAGTTCTTTCTATGCAAACCATTGGATTAAACACCACTTTAAAAACTAATTTGGCTGTATTACTTAAACAGAATGAGTGTACAGTATGCATGAGACATTCTTTGGCTGTGCTCATTTTTTTTAAGTTAAGCAAATTTTACCTCAGACAGAGCAGCTGCATGCTGTGAGTCTATGCTTGCCCTTGAAGGATGCAGAGAAAGCTGCACCCTTTTCTTATTTTCCCAGAGCAGTTTAAGGCCTCCGCACATTGGCCCTCGGTCAATACATTTGCATCTGCATTTTTCTGTTTTTTTACAAGTTTGGACCTTTTTAAAGGACATTTGCCGGCAGTGAAGAGGACGCTATTGTCTGGCTGAGTTAGGTGAGTTCAAGTTCTACTCATTAGAAGCTGCTGGATCTTTTCTAGTGTGAAAAGTGTTTGAATGTGTATAAACATGAGGTTGACTTAGGTGAATAATGATCATTTGACAACTGTAGCCTGATGCAACTGGATGGAATTCTTTAAGAGGAAGACAGACAGCAGGCTGATATTTCTGTGTTTGCTTGTAATGATATCGGTGGTTAACTCATCCATAATACAAGAGCTAATCCTGTCACCTTTCCTTGTTTTACTTCTCTATACGAACAAATGAACTGGTATCAGATATATTTCTTTGCTCGACACTTATGTGTGTTATATCGATTGGAGATACTGAAGCAGCAGCCTTGTCCTGAGAGGACCTCTGACTTTCTGGGGTGTATTATGATGTATGATTATGAAGTAGAGCAGTTCAGTGAGTAACGTTTTCTGATTAGTTTGAATCTGTTTTGCTATTCTCCTGATTTATTATTTTGGGATGATGGGTTATAATATATATTTCAAATATATATATATTTCAAATATATATATATATATATATATATTATTTTTGCCTCTTTTCTTGCACCATGTAGTATCTTAATGAGTGAGAATCTGGGCTTTCCAGTAGGAATGGTCTGCTATGAGGGCAACGGAGGTGCAAGCCCAACATCACACCAACCCAACCCCTGACGAGCGGTATCATCCCAGGGCCGCCTTGTAACGGACATACTCAGCAATCCCCCCAAAGCAAGCCGCCTCCTGTTTGGCTTTACTAACGAACTCCACCTGCAGTACCTGCAGTGCTTGAAAAACACTTATCTTCATTTAGCAGGTAAAGCTGAATGTAAGTGATGCTGAGGGGTGAGCTTGCAGCCACATTCATGGCCACGGCACAAGGCTTCCTGTCCGTGTCTGGACTGTTGCACAATTACATTTCATTGATTGTAGCAAATATTCATGCAGTTGCTCATATAGAATGAGCTTTTTCTTGTACTAGATGTGTCTGGTATTGTTTGTTTTATTGATATTATCCTACTGAAATTATCCCTATTTACCAGTTCTGGGTCTCAGTGTGCTTTGTGTGGCACATGAAGCGTACAGGTTTTCCTTTGTTATATTGTCAGTGTTGTTTTGTCCCCCCAAACCTGAAAACTGTGACTGAACAAGCACTCAAGAAACAGTTTATGTTTGAAAGAAAATGGTTTAATAATGTGTTACATGTTCTATTTGCTACATCATAGAAATGTACAGTAATACGGTCATATAAAAATATTTAGTTAATGTTATAAAGAGAAAGCTGTTTGCATCTGGTAAATCACACAGAGCATCTCTGGTAGGACATTTTGCTTTGTTGTGTGTTTAAATAAAATACATTAAATGTACTGCAGTGTGTGGTCTCTGACAAAAGAATAATTTTACTGGAATTATATATTTTGATTTTAAATATTTTTTAATAAAACTAGCATTGTAAGTGTAGTGGACTGATAATTTTAAGTTCTGACTATTGTACTTTTAAGTTGACTATACTTGATTTAAGTTAATTTTTTGTTCTCTCAGTTAAAAAAAATTGAGGCAATCACTTGACACAAACGTTCACAGTATTACCAGCTTAACCAGTTTTCTGTATACAGTAGCTGCTCTACAGTCCTGGACCTTGGTTGCTGGATTCCTGCTTCCATGATGCTCCAGATGTTGTGTATTGGTGAAAGGTCTGGACTCCATGCTTTCCACGAACTAGTTCACATCTTCATCCAGGTTTCCACTTTGCCTCAGACCATTTTAAATGAGCTTTGGTCCAGAGAAGACGAAAGAAGCTGGTTCTGGATCCTGTTCACATCTGGCTTCTTCTCTGCATGATGGAGCTTTAACCTGCATTTGTGGGTTTCAGGGTGAACTGTGTTCACAGACAGTGGTTTCTGGAAGTCTTCCTGAGTCCATGCAGTGGTTTCCAGTAGAGAATCATGTCTGCTTTTAATGCAGAAGATCACCAGCATCCAGCCTTGTCCCATGCATACAGAGATTCCTCTTGATTCTCTGAATCTTCTGATGATATTGTACACTGTAGATGGAGGATCTTCAGAGTCTGAGGAACATTTTTCTGAAATTGTTCCACAGTTTTAGATCCAGTTTGTCTCAAATTGGTGAAGCTCTGTCTATCTTTCCATCTGAGAGACTCTGCCTCTCTGAAATGCTCCTTTTATACCCAGTCATGTTACTGACCTGTTTTCAGGTAACCTGGTTAGTTGTCCAATGCTCCTCCAGGTGTTTCTGGTTTGTACCAGGTACTTTTAAAGCCTTTTGTTGCTCCTGTTCCAACTTTTTGTCTGTTTCATCATCTGATGTGTCGTTGATCTTCTACTGGGAATAACATGTGGGTTTGAGAGATATGGAAAATCATGAAATTCTGTTTTTATTTACATTTCACACTCAGCCGTGACTTTTTTTTTTTAATTTCACAGATTCCCAGTCTTTTTGTTACCGGGAATGTACATTTTTATATAAATTTATAAATTTTATGAAGTATGTTATGTATGAAATTATACTATTTGTTCTCAATATCTTTCCTTCAGTATCTGGGATACTTTGGCGACGCCAAAATGCGCTACCAGCGTCTATACGTGAAATTCTTGGAGAACATCAACAAGAAGGATTATGTTCGAGTTTGTTCTCGAAAGCCGTGGCACAGAGTGGGCCTGGCCATGAGGTGAGGTTGATATGTCCTGGACTCTGGTGTCAGATCGGTTGGATCAATTGGATCGATCAGGCCGAGGACGAGTTTTACTGACTGTGTTTTCATCCGTCTGACAGGCGTCAGTCTCTGGCTATACAGCTGCAGAACATTCACAGTCAAAACCAACCTCAGATGGAGAAACAGAAAGAGAGAGACATGAAGAAGCAGAGAGAAAGACAAAACGAAGAAAGAAAGAGAGAACAGCGAGAGAAAATGGAAAAGAACCATATGGAAAGAGAGAGGAATGAAAAGAACGAGCAGAGAGAGTGGGACAAGAAAGAGAAAGAAAAGATGACAAAAAAAAAGGAGGATAAAATACAAAATGAGATAAAGGTGGAAAGGGAGACGTTTGAGAATGAACAGAGCGAGAAAAGAGAAATGGAGCAAAATGAGCAAAAGGAAAGGGAAAGAAGGGAATATGAAAGAGAGATGAAAGACATAAACAGATCGAACAGAGAGCAGAAGGAGAGGGAAAGAGATCATAAAGAGATGGAAAAGAAGGAGAGAGAGCAGAAACAGAGGGAGAAAGAGGAGAAAGAGTTGAGAGAAAAAGAAAGGGAGAAAAGCCACACAGAGCAAATAGAAAGAGAGAAGCAGGACAGAGAGAAACAAGAAAAAGAGAGAAGAGAAAAGAAAAAACAGGAAATAGAGAAAAGAGAGAAGCAGAGAGAAGATGTGGAGAAAGAGAAACGAGGGATAGCAGCACGAGACAGGAGAGAGATCACTCTAGAGGTTTCAGGACTAAAAGAAGAGAAGAGAGGAGGAGAGAAGATGAAGAGTCAGTCAAGAACCCTGACTGAACCACCACCAAAGAAGAGGAAGTGGCTGAAGGAGGTCCGGTCCTCCTCAGAGTCAGACTCCTCCCCACCCAGCGATGATGAGGGTCAGTTCATTAACAACATATTCAGTTCAGCTTTATTTATACATATACAGCAACAATTCACATCAAAGTCACCTGTACTTTTACTGCATTATAATACAACTATAATCCAGATAAATCCCTCATTAGATCCGCAGTAGTCCGACTATAATCCAGATAAATCCCTCATTAGATCCGCAGTAGTCCGACTATAATCCAGATAAATCCCTCATTAGATCCGCAGTAGTCCGACTATAATCCAGATAAATTCTTCATTAGATCCGCAGTAGTCCGACTATAATCCAGATAAATCCCTCATTAGATCCGCAGTAGTCCGACTATAATCCAGATAAATTCCTCATTAGATCCACAGTAATCCGACTATAATCTAGATAAATCCCTCATTAGATCCGCAGTAGTCCGACTATAATCCAGATAAATCCCTCATTAGATCCGCAGTAGTCCGACTATAATCCAGATAAATCCCTCATTAGATCCGCAGTAGTCCAACTATAATCCAGATAAATCCCTCATTAGATCCACAGTAGTCCCACTATAATCCAGATAAATCCATCATTAGATCCGCAGTAGTCCGACTATAATCCAGATAAATCCCTCATTAGATCCGCAGTAGTCCAACTATAATCCAGATAAATCCCTCATTAGATCCGCAGTAGTCCGACTAATATCCAGTTAAATCCCTCATAAGATCCACAGTAGTCCGACGATAGTCCAGTTAAATCCCTCATTAGATCCACAGTAGTCCGACTATAATCCAGATAAATCCCTCATTAGATCCACAGTAGTCCGACTATAATCCAGATAAATCCCTCATTAGATCCACAGTAGTCCGACTATAATCCAGATGAATCCATCATTAGATCCACAGTAGTCTGACTATAATCCAGATGAATCCCTCATTAGATCCACAGTAGTCCGACTATAATCCAGATAAATCCCTCATTAGATCGGCAGTAGTCCGACTATAATCCAGATAAATCCCTCATTAGATCGGCAGTAGTCCGACTATAATCCAGATAAATCCCTCATTAGATCCACAGTAGTCCCACTATAATCCAGATAAATCCATCATTAGATCCGCAGTAGTCCGACTATAATCCAGATAAATCCCTCATTAGATCCACAGTAGTCCCACTATAATCCAGATAAATCCATCATTAGATCCGCAGTAGTCCGACTATAATCCAGATAAATCCCTCATTAGATCCACAGTAGTCCCACTATAATCCAGATAAATCCATCATTAGATCCGCAGTAGTCCGACTATAATCCAGATAAATCCCTCATTAGATCCACAGTAGTCCGACTATAATCCAGTTAAATCCCTCATTAGATCCACAGTAGTCCCACTATAATCCAGATAAATCCCTCATTAGATCCGCAGTAGTCCGACTATAATCCAGATAAATCCCTCATTAGATCCGCAGTAGTCCGACTATAATCCAGATAAATCCCTCATTAGATCCGCAGTAGTCCGACTATAATCCAGATAAATCCCTCATTAGATCCGCAGTAGTCCGACTATAATCCAGTTAAATCCCTCATTAGATCCACAGCAGACCGACTATAATCCAGATAAATCCATCATTAGATCCACAGCAGTCCGACTATAATCCAGATGAATCCATCATTAGATCCACAGCAGTCCGACTATAATCCAGATAAATCCCTCATTAGATCCGCAGTAGTCCGACTATAATCCAGATAAATCCATCATTAGATCCGCAGTAGTCCGACTATAATCCAGATAAATCCCTCATTAGATCCGCAGTAGTCCCACTATAATCCAGATAAATCCATCATTAGATCCGCAGTAGTCCGACTATAATCCAGATAAATCCCTCATTAGATCCACAGTAGTCCCACTATAATCCAGATAAATCCATCATTAGATCCGCAGTAGTCCGACTATAATCCAGATAAATCCCTCATTAGATCCACAGTAGTCCGACTATAATCCAGTTAAATCCCTCATTAGATCCACAGTAGTCCCACTATAATCCAGATAAATCCATCATTAGATCCGCAGTAGTCCGACTATAATCCAGATAAATCCCTCATTAGATCCGCAGTAGTCCGACTATAATCCAGATAAATCCCTCATTAGATCCGCAGTAGTCCGACTATAATCCAGATAAATCCCTCATTAGATCCGCAGTAGTCCGACTATAATCCAGTTAAATCCCTCATTAGATCCACAGCAGACCGACTATAATCCAGATGATTCCTTCATTAGATCCATAGTAGTCCGACTATAATCCAGATAAATCCCTCATTAGATCCACAGTAGTCCGACTATAATCCAGATGAATCCCTCATTAGATCCACAGTAGTCCGACTATAATCCAGAGGAATCCCTCATTAGATCCGCAGTAGTCCGACTATAATCCAGATAAATCCCTCATTAGATCCGCAGTAGTCCGACTATAACCCAGATAAATCCCTCATTAGATCCGCAGTAGTCCGACTATAATCCAGATAAATCCCTCATTAGATCCGCAGTAGTCCAACTATAATCCAGATAAATCCCTCATTAGATCCACAGTAGTCCCACTATAATCCAGATAAATCCATCATTAGATCCGCAGTAGTGCGACTATAATCCAGATAAATCCCTCATTAGATCCGCAGTAGTCCGACTATAATCCAGTTAAATCCCTCATTAGATCCACAGCAGACCGACTATAATCCAGATGATTCCTTCATTAGATCCACAGCAGTCCGACTATAATCCAGATAAATCCCTCATTAGATCCGCAGTAGTCCGACTATAATCCAGATAAATCCCTCATTAGATCCGCAGTAGTCCGACTATAATCCAGATAAATCCCTCATTAGATCCACAGTAGTCCCACTATAATCCAGATAAATCCATCATTAGATCCGCAGTAGTCCGACTATAATCCAGATAAATCCCTCATTAGATCCACAGTAGTCCGACTATAATCCAGATAAATCCCTCATTAGATCCACAGTAGTCCGACTATAATCCAGTTAAATCCCTAATTAGATCCACAGTAGTCCGACTATTATCCAGTTAAATCCCTAATTAGATCCACAGTAGTCTGGCTATAATACAGATGAATCCATCATTAGATCCACAGTAGTCCGACTATAATCCAGATAAATCCCTCATTAGATCCGCAGTAGTCCGACTATAATCCAGTTAAATCCCTCATAAGATCCACAGTAGTCCGACGATAGTCCAGTTAAATCCCTCATTAGATCCACAGTAGTCTGGCTATAATCCAGATGAATCCATCATTAGATCCACAGTAGTCCGACTATAATCCAGATGAATCCATCATTAGATCCACAGCAGTCCGACTATAATCCAGATAAATCCCTCATTAGATCCATAGCAGTCTGAATATAATAGCTGTGTTTATGTAAACAAAAAAAAAATTACTTTGAAGGTTCTGAACGAAGTTTCTGCTTCCTGACGCCAAACTGGGAGCTGATTTCACAGAGAGCTGTTTGATAACTGGAGGTTCTGCCTCCCATCCTATTTGTAGAACCTCTGGAACCTCCAGTAAAATTGCAGTCTGAGAGTAAGGCTCTGATGAGAAATCATGAACTTTGAGATCTATAAGAACCAGTGGATCTTGGTCACTAAAAGTTTTATATGTGAGGAGAAGAATTTTAGATTCTAATCTGGATTTAACAGGAAGTCAATGAAGAGAAGATAAAACTGGAGAAACATGACCTCTGATGATGATCCTCATCAGAACCATCGCTGCATCATCTTGGACCAGATGGATACTTTTCAGAACAATGACCAGGTATTAATAGGAGTTAATCAGTAAGAGAAGTTCATGTTACCACATTTGCTTGGTGTTTTAGGAGCAGCACGAGGTGGACTGAACAGCCGAGTGATGAGGGAGATGTTCAGGAGCTATGTGGAGATGCTGGTCAGCACAGCTCTGGACCCTGATATGATCCAAGCTCTGGAGGACACTGATGGTGAGCATCAGCCACATTTCTTCTTGCTTTACTTCATGGCTTCCTGCATGCAGATGTGTGGACAACACAAGATTCAGATTTTTAAGCTACGCCAAACACGTTTCTTTTTTTTTTACTTTTTACAGCTGATCTGTAACTATCAACTCTGAGAAGAGCTAGAGCCACTAGACTGGAAGTTTTTTATTCCCAGGAGGACATTAATCCGCAGACACAAACAGATCAGGGCAAGAAATTAAAATAATATCTGTAATCACACATTAATTATGTCCCTTTAACAAGATACAGTCAGAATTTTACATTTTAAATTAAAACGGGGAGACTCACCTTAATAACAGACTTTATTATATTCGCCTGACATCGCATCCTCCTCATTAGTTATCCGTAACGGGATGTGGTGGTCAACCAAATCACTGTAGACTACGAAGTGTGTGGGGAACCTGGTTCTGGTTGGTCAAGTCATTAAATACATGAGGGTTCCTCATTAAGTCATAAAGAGGAGAGCGATTCAAGGATTCAAGAGATGCAGAGAAAAGTGAAGTTTTGGTTGGATCAGAAGCATCTGAGTCAGATCATGTCAGAGTTTCAGAGATCACCTGGTTACAGCTGTGGACTTACCTGGTTAGCATCCTGCTCTGTTAGCTGATAAGTGAAAGATCATTAGGGGAAACATGAGTTGAGCCGATATTGTGAAGTAGTGCCAGATGTCATTGGAAGGAGGTTTATCACCAGAAGTGACATTTAACCTTCGTCATCAAACTCCTCAGCTGGGTGTGAGTACTGATTTAGCCTCTATATACCACATAAAAAATGCTTACTGCAGTCATGTTTGGGATCTTTTTCACAGCACATCCTCACCTATATGATCTTATAATTCTTCTTTTTGTTTAACCTCTTTTATGAACATGCCAGGCCCCAAAAATACATAAACCACCAACTCTGAATAGAAATATAGAACTATTTATTACATCATCAAACACCACTTTTTTCCCTTTAGTAAAATTACAAATATATCAAATTAAACATTATGCCTGTTCTTCTTGTCCCACTTTCACCAAATTCCAGTCATCATAACTGTTTGAACTTTCCAGAGAAGCTGACCAGAGAAGCTCCAGGTCTCTGGTTTATGTTACAGGGGTGTGAACGCATCACATGATGCCATCATGCTGGTTCTGCCTGTTACACATAATATCGTATACAGACTACATTTCTGGTTTCTGGTTATTCATGTTAACCTGCAGGTTAGTGAGAGCAACAGAGAGAAACCAGTGATAGCCCCGCCCCAACTGGGAAAGTGAAGCTGATAAATGCAGATAAAGATGTTGGAGAAGTTATTCTAACAATGCAGAAGATTTGAGCTGCAGCGTTCTTCTGCTTTCACTCCTCAGATGAGTTATACCTCCCGCCGATGAGGAAGATTGACAGCTTGCTGAGTGAACAGAAGAAGAAGCTGCTGAGGAGAGTCAACATGAGCGCCCAGCACCAGGTAAACCTTTCTAGTCATATTCTGGGCTGGAAGCCTTTGAATGGTTCAGTTTCTTTGCTCTAATCTGGTGTCTGACTGCTCTCTTCTGTCCAGGAGGCTTTACATGTATTCCCCAAAATGACAGCAGACCCTCTGGAATCTGGTTCTGTCAGAGTCCATCTTGGCGGAGACGGTTACAACCGTAAAACCCTCAACTGGGTCAAGAAGAGTTTTCTGAAGCAGCAGGTGATTTTTCATTTGGAAGTGTTTCCTGCGTTTAAGGACACGCTAACCCGGCTTACAAGCTGACTCAGCAGCTGCTTGGGTTAAAACATGTGGAATAGCAGGGTTTGGATGATGAAAGAAAGGAAACACCTGACCACAGGTATGCCTTCAGTCAGCTGATTGATCAACATCTTTTTATTAATGTCCTGTGAGTTTCTATAGAGTGACAACATGATGGTTTCCCTCTAAAGAGAAATCACGTTTTCATTCATCTTTTCTAGTTTAGATGAAAATAATGGCGACATTAGTTCTCATAGACACTCCCAGTCCGCTTCACTACCTTCTAGTACCAGTTAGTCCGCTTTACCGCCTTCTAATGCCGGGTAGTCCACTTCACCGGCTTCTAGTGCCAGTTAGTCCGCTTCACCGCCTTCTAGTGCCAGTTAGTCTACTTCACCGCCTTCTAGTGCCGGGTAGTCCACTTCACCGCCTTCTAGTGCCAGTTAGTCCGCTTCACCGTCTTCTAGTGCCAGTTAGTCCACTTCACCGCCTTCTAGTGCCAGTTAGTCTGCTTCACCGCCTTCTAGTGCCAGTTAGTCCACTTCACCGCCTTCTAGTACAAGTTAGTCCGCTTCACTGCCTTCTAGTGGCAGTTAGACCGCTTCACCGCCTTCTAGTACCAGTTAGTCTGCTTCACCGGCTTCTAGTGCCAGTTAGTCCACTTCACCGCCTTCTAGTGCCGGATAGTCCACTTCACCGGCTTCTAGTGCCAGTTAGTCCACTTCACCGCCTTCTAGTGCCAGGTAGTCCACTTCACCGCCTTCTAGTGCCAGTTAGTCCACTTCACCGCCTTCTAGTACAAGTTAGTCCGCTTCATCAGGACCACCTTCTAGTACCGGGTCGTCCTCTTCATCAGGACCACCTTCTAGTACCGGGTCGTCCTCTTCACCAGGACCACCTTCTAGTACCGGGTCATCCTCTTCATCAGGACCACCTTCTAGTACCGGGTCGTCCTCTCCATCAGGTCCACCTTCTGGTACCGGGTCGGACCTTTTTAATCCTGGTGTGATAGATGAAGCAGGTGGTGGAAACTTTCCTCAGAGGTTTTCTCCATATTGACATGACAGCATCACACAGTTGCTGCAGGTTTGTCGGCTGCATCCATGATGAGTCTCCCGTTCCACCACATCCCAAAGCTGCTCTACTGGACTGAGATCTGGTGGCTGTGGAGGCCGTTGGAGTCCAGTGAACTCATCGTCATGTTCTAGAAAGCAGGTGGAGATGATCTGAGCTTTGTGACATGGTGCATTATCCTGCTGGAAGTTGCATCAGAAGATGCTCCACTGTGGTCATAAAGGGATGGACATGGTCAGTTTCCTGTTCTTAGCTGACAGGAGGCACCTTGTGTGGTCTTCTGCTGCTGTACCCCATCTGCTTCAAAGTTGGACGTGTTGTGTGCTCAGACATGTTATCCTGCAGTCTTTGGTAGGAACCAGTGCTTATTGAACTTCCTGTTTGTTGTCTTTCTGTCATCTCCAACCAGTCTGCCCATTCTCCTCTGATCTCTGACATCACCAAGACATTCTGATCCAGGTGCATACCGATCACCCACATTACATAATAAATCCTGTTCAGATGAACCAGCAGAAGGTCTTTAAATACAATGCAGAATAAATGAGCTGCTTCTGAGTCTGGATGATTTAACAAAGAGGCTTTTTATAAATGTAGAGATCCGTTTGCAGGTAAAAGCTCAGAGAAAAAGAGAAATTTATCTTGTTCCTCTTGAATCTTTTCAGGACATGAAGCTTTCTATTGAAACCTGTCGGATATATAGCCTGTATCACTCTCTTCACCACTACAAGTATCACACCTTCCTGCATTGTAAGAAGGAGGTAAGCATTACCACCTTATACTAATTTTATTTTATTTTATTTTATTTTATTTTATTTTATTTTATTTTATTTTATTTTAGTTTAGTTTCCAGGTGTTTTTTTTTTTTTTTTTTTTTTAATATAATTTTTATTGATTTTATACACACTCATACAAACAAACCAACAAGCACAGGAATAGCCAGCATATACAACACAAAGACAAAGAGAATTAATCACACACATATATTGCATCTAGTTATATGACAAATTATTAGAAAACCTTAGGTGCGGACATCCTTTTTGCAGCAGGTCAACAAGGTCATCAGGTAAGCATTCGAGAAAAGGTTGCCAGGTAATGTAGAACAGGTTGGTATTGCCCTTCAATGTAGCAGTGAGCCGCTCTAGAGGGAAGACCTTAAATATCTCTCTGTACCACTGCGTAATACATAGAGGTTTACTCTCAATCCACTGGTGGAGAACACAGCGCCTTGCTAGAAGTAAGAGTTTACCCAATAGAAACCGGTGCCCAGCAGGTAGGAAGGTCTGACCAAAAGGTAAGTTCAAAAGAAACAGGGCTGGTTCGGGTTTTATTTTTTTGCAAAAAATTGAGCTAAGCACTTGAGACAAATTCCTCCAATATCTAAATATCAGAGGGCATTCCCAAATACAGTGATAATATGTTCCTACCTCCTTCTTACATTTCCCACAGAGGGGGGAGATCTGGGGGTTAATCCTATTAAGAAACTGGGGAGTACGCTGTAATCTGTGCAGTATCTTGTATTGGCTCTCCCTAAGTCTATTACATGTAAATACCTTCTTAGCCGATCTAAACGCATCTGACCACAGTTCAGTGTCAATCTTAGCTCCCACATCCCTTTCCCCTGACTCCCTGCTTCTGTCAGTTCCTGCGCGGTTGAGGGAATGCAATTTGTCATAGAAAAGTGAAATTAATTTTCTATTACTGATATTAGATGAGTTGAAGTTGAGGAGGAAGCTGTCAATTGGGCTTTCAAAAGGCTGGCCTGTTAAAGGTAAAGCATTGGACTCTACAAAGTGTCTAATCTGAAGGTACCCAAAGAAATGGTTACTTGGTAGCTGATATTTATCTTGGAGTTGTGTGAATGACATAAGGTTTCCGTTTACAAATAGGTCACCAATAAATCTTAGTCCTTTTGAAAACCAATCGTCAAAAATGCTAATTCCCACACCAGGCGGGAAGGCCTGATTCCGAATTAAAGGTTGTAATATTGGCGAAGAGTCTCTCTGGCCAGCATATTTTGCAATGTCGCGCCAAATCCTCAGTGTGTTAGTCATAATGGGATTATTTTTACTCTCCGCCCTCGGTCTGCTCTTGTGAGTTGAAATAAGGCTAATAAGGGAGAAAGGGGCACAGCACCAGCCATCCACCGGCACTTCACCTTTATAAAGAAAGTATTTAAGCCATCCTGATACTATACGGGCATGTAAAGCCCAGTTGTAGTACAGAAGGTTAGGAAGGGCCTGACCCCCTCTATCGACAGGCATCTGCAGGGTCCTCATCTTTAACCTGGGTCTTTTTCCATGCCATATAAAATGTGAGAGAGATCTTTCAATGCCTCGAATAGCCCTTCTAGTTAATCTAAGTGGTAGCATTTGTAGAGGGTATAAAATCCTTGGAAGTAGATTTATTTTAATCAAACTGATTCTACCCAACCACGACAGAGGAAGGTCAAACCACCTGTCAAGGTCTTGTTTAATGGCCGTTACAGTTGGTGTAAAGTTTAACTTATACAGCTCTTTAACATTCGCTGAGATCCTGACGCCTAAGTAGACGAAGCCAGTAGTTGACCACTTAAACGGGAAGTCGACAAGAGTAGTCCGGTCTCCAAAATCGCCCAGCGGCAGGGCCTCCGACTTATCATAGTTAATTTTATACCCCGAGATTTGACCGAATTGACGTATGATTGATACCAAAGTTGGTATAGAGACCTCTGGTCTGGTAATAAACAGCAATATATCATCCGCGTACATCGAAATTCTGTGTTCAGTGTCTCCCAATGTGATACAGGAAAGACCAATATGAGTTCTGATGGTCTCCGCAAGTGGTTCAAGAGCGAGTACAAATAATAACAGTGATAGGGGACAGCCATGGCGCTTACCTCTACCCAAGGGGAAAACATCGGACACCAAGCCGTTCACCATAACCCTGGCAGCCGGGGATCCGTATAGAAGCCTAACCCACTCGATGAAATCCGTGCCCCATCCAAATCTATCAAGACATCAAAAAGATAACTCCATTCCACACGGTCGAACGCTTTTTCAGCATCCAGTGAGATAGCCAAGACGCTTTTCTTTGTGCTATGTGAGAATTGTATCACGTTTAGGAGTCTACGGACGTTAGAAAAAGAGAATCTATTTTTAACGAATCCAGTTTGGTCCGGCCCGACTAGGGCAGGTAACACAACTTCCAATCTCCTGGCCAGGAGTTTTGATAGTATTTTACAGTCCACACAGAGCAAACTTATTGGTCTGTAGGAACCACAACAATCCGAGGGCTTGCCTTTTTTCAAAATCATGGAAATATGGGCCAGATTCAGGGTTGGCGGCAGTGTGCCCCTCTCGAAGGACTCAGTAAACATATTAGTCAAGGGTCCAGCCACCAGGTTCACCATCTTTTTATAGAATTCAGGCCCAAACCCATCAGGGCCCGGGGCTTTCCCACTCTGCAATAATTTGATGGTCTCCGTAACCTCCTGCGTCGTGATTGGTCTACATAAGTCATTCCTACCGTCCTCTGATAGAGTAGGAAGGCATATACCCTCAAGAAAACAATTTCTCTGCTCTAAAGTATCATGACATTCTGAGGAGTATAAATTCTGATAAAAGTCCTTAAAGATTTTGCATATAATTTTGGTTTCAAAGTGCTCCGTACCAGCACCATCCCTAAGCGATGGTATCACACGAGGTCCTGTCTGGCCCCTAGCAAGCCGAGCGAGAAGTCTTCCGGGTTTGTTACCCAGCTCAAATAGTCTATGCTTCGCAAAGAATAATGCCGACTCCGCCTTATGTGTCAGCAGCTGATTTAACGCGGAACGGTCTGCTTCCAGCTTCTTAAATACGGACATTGAGTAGGTGGTCTTAAAATCTCTATTCAGGGTTGCAATTTGATGTTCTAGTTCCAATTGTTTTGCTAGTGTATTTTTCCTCTTTGCAGCCATATAGGAAATTATAGCTCCCCTCAGGAAGGATTTGCCTGTTTCCCATAAAGTAGACACGGAGACCTCAGGTGAGTCATTCGTAGAAATAAAAAGTTCCCATTGAGATTCTAAATACGTTAAAAATGTGGGATCACTAAGAAGAGAGGGATTTAATCGCCAGTGTCTAGATAAGGGGTTATAATAAGGCGGTGAAAGTTCAGTAAAGACCAATGAGTGATCTGAGAGAGCACAAGGTTTAATAGTACAGCCTATAATCCTATCTAAAACTAGCCTTGAAACGAATATGTAATCAATTCTGGAGAAAGAGTGATGAGGGTGAGAAAAGAAGGTGAAATCTTTGTCCCGTGGGTTAATCACTCGCCAAGCATCAAATAAATCCAAATCTGAACAAAATTTCTCTGTGGCCCAAGCCATTTTTGTGGGGGGCGGTGTTTTAGGTGGGCTGTGATCCATATCCAGGGACAACACACAATTAAAGTCCCCTCCAAGTATAACGTAGGGAGGGCACACTGAAGAGATATCTGCCAGTAGTTCAGAGTAGAATGACCTATCAAATGTACTAGGGGCATAAGCGCTTCCCAAAAGGATCCGCTCCCCGTATAAACACCCCGTGACAACAACATACCTCCCCTGGGAGTCCTGTATGACTCTGTCAGGTGTAAATTGAAGATGTTTATGAATGAGTATTGCAACTCCTGTGCTCTTTGAATTAAATGAAGAAAAATAAATTTGACCAACCCAATCACGTTTCAGTTTCACATGTTCAGAATCAGTAAGATGGGTTTCTTGTAGCAGAGCTATCTGTATTTCATCCTTCTTTAGCATGGAGAGTATTTTCCGCTGCTTCACCACATGATTAATACCTTTTACATTAAGCGTAACAAAGTTTAGGTTACTCATATAGTAGAACACTCAACAGGTGACAGGTGAAAAAGATCCACCTAAGGTACATTGTGTGATTCACATTTGACTGGCTTATATACTGCGCTGGGTGTACATACCCATCTCTAATAGATGAGTGAACAATAAAACACCAAAAGAAATCAACCAAGCAAAAACAGAAACAGAAACAAAACATAACCCAATGGGTGAAATAGGGGCACATCCTGCCGAGAGGAGACAACGCTTCAGGAAAACAAAAGAGTTTCCACACCCTCCCCCACCCCCACAACGTTCGATTAACACAACATTATTATTTACCGATCAATCAGATCAACGTAGAGCCTCCACATATATAGAACATTCAGAAATAACCAGTCCCTCGTAGTGTAACAGGAACAGTACATAATCGGGGCCACTTGAGAGTTTAAATAAACTATATCAGATTTACATACTAGTAAACAAAAGGTGGCTTCAGTATATGCGCAGCGGGGCTCCCTCAACCCCTTACGTACCACACAGAAGAGAATCAAAGAGTTGAGTTCTCCTTTGGCTTTATTCCAGTGTGTTAAGAAAAGCCTCCGCAGCCCCCTGTGTGTTAAACTTGTGTTCCGCATCGTCA
This sequence comes from Melanotaenia boesemani, assembly GCF_017639745.1. NCBI lineage: Eukaryota > Metazoa > Chordata > Actinopteri > Atheriniformes > Melanotaeniidae > Melanotaenia > Melanotaenia boesemani. Next base: position 1,727,501 of record NC_055683.1, read on the forward strand.
TGTTGCACGATGAGCGTGGCCGGGAAGTGCATGTTAAAACGGATACCCTTATCGATGAGGATTCGGCACACATTATTAAAGGCACGGCGTCTCTCCCGGACCGCCATTGTCACAAACTCACAGATAGGACTCAAAGTATCAGAGCTCCAGAGATTGGGTAAAAAGTGGTTTATTGGACAATAAGAATGTGCAATGGTGTTCAATCCGGTCTCGCAGGGTCAGCTCTTCTGTGGGGTATGAGAACCGGGGTAAGTAGGCAGAAAGTCAGTGGCAATGATGTGGGATAATGTTACTCCACGTACCAGGTGTAGTTGGGTTGTCGGGGAGAACGGAAAAAGCAGGACTGGAAGATTCAGCAAGGAGTCCGCTGGGGTGGGTTGATAACTGCTGAGTAGAGAACAGGTTAGTGAGGGAATAACTTGGCGGGGTCAGGGAATCCAAATGACAGAAGCGGGGCTTCTGAAAATCTCCGTCAAGGCAGAGAAGATAAGTCCGTGATCCAGAATCCAAATCCAGTGTACGGTCCTGAGGTCAGTAATCCAAGAATCCAATAACAAACAAATCAGCGTTACCAGACAGGGGGCAGGCAGAGACGAAAATCCAGGTCCAGAATAACAAGGTCAAACGGCAGGCAGGCAGGCAGGCAGAATTAAAGGCTGGATACGTGCAGGGAAGAACCAAGACGATCTGGCGGAGAGAAGCTGTCACAGGCAGGTATTTAAAGAGCGCTGTACAGGTGAAGCGCATCAACAATCAGTGTGGGGAAAGAGGGTGCATTCAGGGAAGCTGGGACGTCCGATCCTTATCAGACGAACCATGACAGCCATAGACAGGTCTTGAGAGATAGAAAACCGTTTACCTTCATATTCTAGGTTTGGCTTCGCCCTCATTGCGGTCATTATCCTAAGTTTGTCTCTTGAGTTGTGTAGTTTGATAATAACCGGTCGAGGGCGTGATCCTTGTGGGCCGAAGCTGCGATGTGCTCTCTCGATCTTGATGCGGCTTTTAATGCCGGGAGTCGACTCCAGACCGAGAATATTCAGAAGCCAGGATTCAAAGAACTGTATGGGACGCCTCCCCTCTGTGCCCTCCTCCAGATTGAGAATGTGGAAGTTTTCCCATCTACTCCGGTTTTCCATGTCGTCCACACTGTCGTTCAGCTCCTTAATTTTCCCCTCTGCTTCGGCTAGTCTCGCCTCCAGGCCTGCTACCGTGTCCTCCACATCCGATACTCGCTGCTCCATCTCTGCGATACACCTGGACTGGCCTTCTAAAGCTGAGGAGATCCTCTCCAATGTCTCTGAAATCTTAGAGAGCTTTTCGTCTATAACGCTGCTGAGACTCTGGGTTACCTCATGTATCAGAGCTGCAGTATCCATAGCCGGGGGAGGTACTTCGCTCGTCGGTGGGGATTCGCTAGCAGAGCTAGCATTAGCAGCTGGCACGGTTGACAATTTCCGTGACTGAAGTTTCTTCTGTTTCGACATCTCTAAACACCATCAAAGTTCACCTATTTATTACCAGTGGTTCCAATAGTTCACCGGGTTTCAAGAGGGAGTCCTCAAATTGTAGATTGACCAGGTAGTATCGTGTGGGAGCGGGAGCTCAACGAAAACATGTCCTCAACCAGCCATAGTCATCGGAAGTCCCCCCAGTTTCCAGGTGTTTAATAGAGGTGTTATTCAGGTAAATATCTCAGGAAGCCATCGGCTGATGATGATGGACACCTCCATCAATGGTCAGAGTCAGGAGGGGATTTTGTGGGAACTCAGAACAATACAGTGTCGAGGGGATCATTCATCATCAAATATCAGATAATTAATTCTTGGAATTAAAAGAGACATGAATTGTTCAGAAAATGAGAGACATGTTTCTGTGAAGACTGACCAGGACCGGAGCAGGAAAATAACAACGAACATCATGACTCAGCAAGCTGACTCAGCAGATTTAATCCAGCCATGTGGACATAACTGAGCAGATCCATGAACTCTGATGCTGCACAGGGTTGGAATTTTCCTCTGTGGTGACAGATAAAGAGCCATTAGCAAAATGTTAGGAGTCAAACAGGTTTCATGGCTATAAACAGTCTTTATTTGGTGGGACAGGCAGTAAAAATGGCTCCTTCATTAGCAAACGTAGCAGACTCCGGCAGTAAAGTTGTACATGTATAAAGTTTCATAGAATTTAATAGAATTTATACATTTTCAAGTCAAACAGGAGTTTATAAATCTGGTGGAAGTAGTTCTGTGTGGTCCAAACACGGTTCTAGTGGTCCTGCTTTAGGCCCAGGTGGAGCTTACTTACTAACTTACTTACTTACTTACTAACAGAATCCACGCTAACAGCTAAATGTCCAATCTGGAGCCATGCTCCATCAGGGCCACAGCTTATATTTGCCGTGTTATCGTCTGTTCTGTCTTCATTTCCCCACCAGACGGACAGTATTGAGCAGGCGGCGGAGGACCCTGGCCAGGAGGAGGTGGTGCAGCAGTGTATGGCCAACCAGGGCTGGCTGGAGAGCCTCTTTAGCTCCTTCATGGAGCTTGTCAACCTTAGCGCCAAGGCGTGAAGAAACTCCAACATCCTCCAACTGTGAAGAAGCTGCAGGTGTGAGAAGCGTTTGTTTTACGGCTGAGTCCATCCTGACTAAAAGGGTTGTCCTGCAACGTGAAGGATGGTGAACTTTGTTGACTTTTGCCCAAAAGACCATTTGATCAGCACTACAAAAGACATTTTTGTCAAGAACTTTGTGCACACATTGATAATTATTGATTTGTATAATTTATACAAGAAGATTTTGACAAATGGCCGCCCTGACGTGGGGTTATGTGTTATTCATTTGAAGAGGTGTACATAAAATGTTCCACCTACATTTATTACTTCTGTGTGACCTGCAGAGTTAAAACCAGGGATGAATTTTATCAGAGCGAGGTGGTAAAGGACTATGTGATAGATGCTTTATGCCTCAAGTAAAGAAAAACACCAGTTAAGAGTCTAGGGAAAATGAATTTCACGTTAAACCATCTTCTTTTTCTTTGCTGATGAGGGAGAAGGTTAATGCCCTAAGTGAGGAGGAATGAAAAAAATCAAATCTTCTTAAACAAAATGTGAAGTGAAAAGATCCACAAGCCTAATGTCGGTGTTTTAACGTTGGTCTTTTTATCTGTCTGTTGTTGTTCGGTATCTCCTATCCTCTGACCTCTCTTCGTGCTTTTTCCTTTTTATTTCTTTCTGATGTGTAAATATTGTACAGCTACTTCATTCTCTACTTGCTCTTCTGTAGTTGAAATTCCTGCATTTGACATATTGAAATTAAACTGTTCAAACAACATTCGTGATGATGAATAAAAGCTTTGTGTTCCAATTATTTCACTAAAATATGAATCGGCAAACAATCTTAATTCTGACAAGATGGTGGGATGCTGTAGAGAATGTAAGTGAAACCAGAATCAAATGATTTTCAGATCCAATAAAATCTGGACCCCCCCATGTATAAAAGTCTAGCTCCGCCCCTGATGAAGACAGCTGATAGACGGGGGGGGGGGGGGGGGGTACATCCAGGGCTTATAGAGAAGGGAAGAGGAGTGGAGGATGAAAGAAAAGCAAATACACAGCCGGTTTCATCCAGGAGGAACTACAGCAAGCAACACTTACAGGTATGTTCTATCTATCTATCTATCTATCTATCTATCTATCTATCTATCTATCTATCTATCTATCTATCTATCTATCTATCTATCTATCTATCTATCTATCTATCTATCTATCTATCTACACAGAGGTGGGCAGAGTAGCCACTTATACTGTGGTAGAAGTACTGCTATAAAAAGTAGTCATCCAAATAATTACTGAAGTAAAAGTAAAGTATTTAATGAAAAAACAACTTTGTGTAAAGGACAGACGAGCAGCGTCTAACTGAATGTCGTGCTGAATAACCTTCTGTCTTACCACCACATCCTGTTTTCTCTGATTCCCAGTTGGGTTTCTGTTGCTGAAATGTCACCTTGTTTGGTAGACACAGATTACAGTGCATGACGTACACTCACCCAGGCCACCCCAATTCATGTACAGCACACACACACACACACACACACCTAGGCTAAATAATCACCAACGCTCCATATTCTGTATAGACTAACATTCACACACAACTACCAGCCACCAGTCCAGAGCTTCTCTCTCCTGCTCTCATCCAACCAGCAGCAGTCCGTTATTCATGATCCTTTATTAAGCTGAAACAACATGACAGTCAATTTATCAGCAAATAACAAAGATGCCAGTTTACCAGAAATAAAAAATGTTGACATCAATATTCTCTGCAACAGTAAAAAGGAGAAGTGGTCAACAGCAGCTTCACCTGATGTGATTCTACTGAAATTAGAAAATGAAAAAGTTGACTCTGCTTAGACAAGAGACTGTCAAACCTTAAGAGGGTTTCCTAAAATTTTCCATGCAGCAGCCCACCTGTGGAGGTCTGTTTGTTTCAGCAGGACCCACTAAGCGTGCAGTAAAAAAAGCCAACAAGCATGGACACAAGGACAGGTGTGGACAGATGTAGACAGATGTACCAGGGTCAGTATTACAGCAGTAGTACCAAGGTCAGTATTACAGCAGATGTACCAGGGTTGGTATTACAGCAGAAGTACCAGGGTCAGAATTACAGCAGAAGTACCAGGGTCAGTATTACAGCAGATGTACCAGGGTCAATATTACAGCAGTAGTACCAGGGTCAATATTACAGCAGATGTACCAGGGTTGGTATTACAGCAGAAGTACCAGGGTCAGAATTACAGCAGAAGTACCAGGGTCAGAATTACAGCAGAAGTACCAGGGTCAGTATTACAGCAGAAGTACCAGGGTCAATATTACAGCAGTAGTACCAAGGTCAGTATTACAGCAGCAGTACCAGGGCCAGGTTTACACCAGAAGTACAAGGGTCAGTATTACAGCAGTAATACCGGGGTCAGTATTACAGCAGAAGTACCAGGGTCAGTATTACAGTGGAAGTACCAGGGTCAGTATTACAGCAGAAGTACCAAGGTCACTATTACAGCAGAAGTACCAGGGTCGCTATTACAGCAGTAGTACCAGGGTAAGTATTTCAGCAGAAGTACCAGGGTCAGTATTACAGCAGTAGTAGCTGGGTCAGTATTACAGCAGAAATACCATGGTCAGTAACACAGTAGCAGCACCAGGATCAGTACTACCACAGCAGAACCAGGATCAATCCTACAGTAGTAGTACCAGGGTCATTGTTACAGTAATAGCACCAGGATCAGTACTATAGTAGCAGTACCAGGATCATTATTACAGTAGCAATACTAGGATCAGTACTACAGTAGCAGCACCAGGGTCTGTACTATAGTAGTAATACCAGGATCATTATTACAGTAGCAGTACAAGGATCAGTACTACAGTAGTACAACCAGGATTAGTACTACAGTAGTAGTTCCAGGATCATTATTACAATACTAGAACCAAGATCAGTACTACAGTAGTAATACCAGGATCAGTACTACAGTAGTAGTTCTAGGATCAGTACTACCATTGCAGTACCAGGATCAGTACTACAGGAGTAGTTCCAGGATCAATATTACAGTAGTAGTACCAAGATCAGTACAACAGCAGTAGTGCCACGATCAGTACTACAGTCGCAGCACTAGGATCAGTACTACAGTAGCAGTATCAGGATCTGTACTACAGTAGTAAAACCATGATTATTATTACAATTGTAGTACCAGGATCAGTGGATCATTATTACAATAGTAGTACCAGGATCACAACGACAGTAGTAGCAAAAGGATCATTATAACAATAGTTGTAGCAGGATCAGTACTACAGTAACAGTACCAAGATCGGTGCTGAAGTAGCAGAACCAGGATCAGTACTACAGTAGTAGCACGAGGATCATTATTCCAATAGTAGTACCAGCATAGAAACTACAGTAGCAATACCAGGGTCAGTACCACAGTTGCAGTTCCATGACCAGTACTACAATAGCAGTACCAGGATCAGTATGACAGTAGAAGTACCAGTATCAGTACTACTGTGGCAGTACCAGGATCAGTACTACAGTAGTAGTTCTAGGATCAGTACTACAGTAGTAGTACCAGGATCAGTACTACAGCAGTAGTACCATGGTCAGTACTACAGTAGCAGAACCAGGATCAGTACTACAGTAGCAAAACCAGGATCAGTACTACAGTTGGAGTTCCACGACCATTATTACAGTAGTAATACCAAGATAAGTACTACAGCAGTAGTACCAGGATCAGCACAACAGTAGCAGTACCAGGATCAGTACTACAGGAGTAGTACAAGGATCAGTACTACCGTAGCATTACCAGGATCAGTACTAATGTAGCAGTACCAGGATAAGTACTAATGTAGCAGTACCAGGTTCAGTACTACAGTAGCAGCACCAGGATCAGTACTACAGTAGAAGTACTAGGATCAGTACTACAGTAGTAGTACCAGGATCATTATTACAATTGTAGTACCAAGATCACTACTACAGTAGTAGCACCAGGATCATTATTAGAATAGTAGTACCAGGATCAGTACTACAGTAGCAGTATCAAGATCAGTACTACAGAAGCAGCACCAGGGTCTGTACGATAGTAGTAATACCAGGATCATTATTACAGTAGCAGTACAAGGATCAGTACTACAGTAGTACAACCAGGATTAGTACTACAGTAGTAGTTCCAGGATCATTATTACAATACTAGTACCAGGATCAGTACTACAGTAGTAATACCAGGATCAGTACTACAGGAGTAGTTCCAGGATCAATATTACAGTAGTAATACCAAGATCAGTACAACAGCAGTAGTGCCACGATCAGTACTAAAGTCGCAGTACCAGGATCAGTACTACAGTAGTAGTACAAGGATTAGTAAAACAGTAGCAGTACCAGGATCAGTACTACAGTAGCATTACCAGGATCGTACTAATGTTGCAGTACCAGGATCAGTACTACAGTAGCAGCACCAGGATCAGTACTACAGTAGAAGTACTAGGATCATTATCACAGTAGTAATACCAATATCAGTACTACAGCAGTAGTACCAGGATCATTATTACAGTAGTAGTACCAAGATCAATACTACAGTAGTAGCACCCGGATCATTATTACAATAGTAGTACCAGGATCAGTACTACAGTAGTTGTCCCAGGATCATTATCACAGTAGTAATACTAATATCAGTACTACAGCAGTAGTACCAGGATCAGTACTACAGTAGCAGTACCAAGATAAGTACTACAGTAGTAGTACCAGGATTAGTACTACAGTTGGAGTTCTAAGAGCAGTACTGCAATAGCAGTACCAGTATCAGTACTACAGTAGTAGTACCAGGATCAGTACTACAGTCGTTGTTCCAGGATCAGTACTACAATAGTAGTACCAGGATCAGTACTACAGTAGCAGCACCAGGATCAGTACTACAGTAGCAGCACCTGGATCAGTACTACAGTAGTAGCAACAGAATCAGTACTACAGTAGCAGCACCGGGATCAGTACTACAGTAGCAGTACCAGGGTCAGTATTACAGTAGCAGTACCAGGATCAGTTCCGGAGTAGTAGTACCAGGATCAGTATTACAGTAGCAGTACCAGGATCAGTTCCGGAGTAGTAGTACCAGGATCAGTATTACAGTAGCAGTACCAGTTCCGCAGTAGTAGTACCAGGATCAGTACTACAGTAGTAGTTCCTAGCTAACCAGTTGTTTCTCCTCCATCTCTTGAATTGAGGTGACGTCGCTGCTGATGATGATTTGAAATATTGCGAAACTCGCGTCCTCGTCTCTCCTCGTTCATCTTCATCTCCACTCCGTCCGTCCACCACGTCTCTCAGCTGCTCCTCCGCCCGCTCTGCTCGGTCTGATCACTAAAGAGCCACCGTCGTCCAGGCAGACCAATCAGCCACACCATGCAATGCACGCCATCACTGATTGATTGAGTCAGTCATTCATTCATTTGACAGGCAGGCTAGTCGGGCCTCTCTGGTCCAGGCTACTGGGAATTCTGACTGGTTTGCTTCTGGCCCAGTTTGGGCCTGGCTATGTCTGATTGGTGGTAAGTAGTGAAACGTAGAGGTAACGTTTGATGTAGCCACTAGCTATGTCTGATTCCTGAAACGGTCATGTGGAAGTCTTTCTAACAAAACAAAACAAAAGCTTCCTGCATTATAAGACATGACCAAAAAAATAGTAACAAGCAGGTTTTTGCCATGGTAACGGAGTAGAAGCAGCATTTCTCCTTCACAAATATACTCCAGTAGAAGTAAAAATGTACTTAAATAAATGTAATGTGTCATTACTGTTAAAGAAAACCTTAAGAATGCCACAGCAATAAAGAACAGGTATTTACTCACAATATACTTTTACCTGAGCTTTTCTTCTATACGTGCTCTTTTACCTGGATAACAGATGACAGGAAAACCTCTCTCAAGATTACAAAATTTATTAATTACAACTGATATGAGGAATGTGCAGAGCAGAGCTCTGGATCCTTCCGTCCAAGTTTTCCTTTTCGCTGGTTATAGAGAAAAAGGAGATCTACTGTTCAGAACCCAGATAAACCTCCCGCTAAGCTCCTGGACCCAGTTTTAGCCTCTCCTAAGCTAGACAGTGATTGGATGCTGTCTCTAACTTAGTCAGCTGTGATTGGCAGGTCCCGTCCTTGCGTCCGCCCCGTCTGGCACAGGTTTCCTGATTCCCTGCAAATCAGAGTCACATGCACACAGAGACGCAACGTTCAGACTTTCTGTTTCATCCTGAACTATTTTTACTTATTAGAAATTCCCCATGTTACAAGAAAACAACATGACCTCTTGTAGAGACACAAACACTCAAACCTCGAGTTACTTTCACTTCTTTTTCTAATGATTCACTGCTTGTGACCTTTTGATGCCCTGTACAAGTAGACCAAACAACTCTGCAATTAGATGTTCGATTAAGGTCATATACATGTTATTCATTCAAAGACAAATTAAAATAATATTTACCACCAACCCCCTCTGGTTCTACATGGTCTTAAATGTTATCAGTAAAAATGAATTCTTCATGGAAGTAGAAAGAAAGAAAGAAAGAAAGAAAGAAAGAAAGAAAGAAAAAGTTGGACTCTTTGTGTCTCAGTTCCAGGGTCATGGCTCCAGCTGTGGAGAGGATCATTGAGAGCATCGGCCGTGGAGACCAGGACACCGTCCAGCTCCTCCTGGACAGCTACAATACTCAGGTTACATACAGTTACCATGACTACTGCATCAGTCTGGCTCCAGAAATATTCATTTTTTGTAACCATGGAAACACAGCATGATGAGAAGAGTAGTCATTGGCTGAATTCTGAGTCAGAAAGATTGCAGCGGCAGCAAGGACGTCCTTCCTCTGCCCCGTCTCTGCTTTTCCTCTAGAATCATGCAGACCTCCAGCCTGCTACTCCGTGCTGTTTCCACTGCAGCATCGCAGCTTGTCTCAGCCGCTTTGGTACATTTCTCTGACCAGAATTGTATTCTATAAACTACCTATTCAATCTTCACATCAGTGTGTCAAATAGCTGTTTCTCACATTTCTGAACAAGTTCTAAATGCTTCGGTACATCTGTACAAATCCTGATGAGCGGTTCTTCGCTGTCTACTGCATTTCCAGCTGCTTTTCTCATGCTGATGAGCATGTATTACTGATTCATGGGTCCCACCCCCCACAGCAATCAGGCCTCAGGTCATCAGTGAGTCTTTTTTGTTTTTTTTTATTTTTTATTTATACAGTACATAAACATAAACCCAAACATTGCACTTTTACAACACAATTTTTGGGAAATAACCCAACTTCAGCTCTTCAATTACACTTTAAGTATTTTTATAAGTGTAACATACATAAAGTAAAAGAAAGAGAGAAAAAAAACATTATGTAAACATTATTTTATTAAAGCCTATAGGGATTAGTTTAACAAAATCATAATTAATTCCATTCTGTCTTTGTTTTATATGAAAACCATTTTTCCCAATTCTTTATAAAAACTTCTTTGAAATTCAGTTTTAGGTCAGTTTCTTCATGTTCACCATTTCCTCCACTGGTGGGATTTCTTCCTTAAGCCAGTTCTTAGTTATTGCTTTTTTTTGCAACAGTAGGAGAATTTTTATCATATTTACATCATTTACTTGTTTGATTTAAAATCATGCGATTGCAGAGCCCCCACGTCTCATTGTTTTACTTTTAATTTGGGGTGTTATAAAATGTCTCATTTAGTTTTTCCAAGCAAATTCTCGCCGTTACAATGATTTTGTTTTGGTTTGGTGAACTTCATATCATTCCATATTTCTTCTAGGATGTCTCCACCCAGCTCTCTTTCCACTTTGCTTTAACATACTGAGTTGAATTTCTTTTGTTCCATAAGGCATTTATAGAAATTTGAGGCATAACTTTATCGTAGGCCAATGCTAACATCTTTATTATTGGGTGTATTTTTCCGTTACCTGTCTTGATTCGCTTCTCATAATACTGACGCGTTTGTAAATACCTAAATAAGTCTTGATTTGTTAAATCCGATGTATCCTTTAGAACTTGGAAACTTCTCATTTCTCTGTTATTATTTTGCAAATGGCTGTTCTACCTTTCTCTGTCCATTGTTTAAATCTTAAGTTAAGTTGACCCGGTTGGAATTTATCATCATAGGCCCACACTTCAGGATTCCAAGTTCTTTTCCCAGTTTCCCAGTGAGTCTTTACATGTAAAACAAGTTGTCATAAAAGCATATTTCATCTTCATCAGACTGTCCTGAATTGGTAAATTGCTTCCACGTCATTCTTGACTTTCCCCACTGAAGGGAAATATGTTACGTCTTAGAGCAACCAGGTTTCTGAAACAGCTGAAAGTTGCATCTCATCAACCATCAACTAGCAAGTATATAAACTGTAAAGCTGGAGCACAATGTTAGAATGGAAGGACAAGGAACTGGACGGGCTCAAGAGCCAGAGACAAGAAGAGGAAGAGGAGTTAGGAGGCAAAACAGAGGAAGAGGCAGAACAGGCGGAGGACAAATGGACATTTCTAATGAGATAAGAGCCACACGTGTCAAATGGCCTAATCAATCAAATGGCTGAATTCAGTCATCTGCATGTCTTTCAGCTCTGCAGAGGCACGTACCGCGACATTCATTTGATTCAGGTGTGCATCATCTAAAACAGGGCTACTCAATTCGGTCCTACGAGGGCCGCAATCCAGCAGGTTTTCCATGTATCCCTGCACCAACACACCTGAGTCAAATTAGGTGGCTCTAACAGCCAATCAGGTTCTACACAATAACTCATTAATTTGACTCAGGTGTGTTGGTACAGGGATACATGGAAAACCTGCTGGATTGCGGCCCTCGTAGGACCGAATTGAGTAGCCCTGATCTAAAAGCTGCAGGATGGTAGACCTAGAGGACCAGACTTGGGCACCCCTCCACTCTTAGCACATAAGCATCCTTTCCTTCACCACACCTGAGATAGGGCTGCACGATTATGACCAAAATAATAATCACGATTATTTTGATCAATATTGTAATCACGATTATTAATCGCGATTATTCACTGTGTTTGGAAAAACATGTATTTTTATTGCACCAATTATAAACAAACTACTTTGCAACAATTTTTTGTGAAAAAGTAAACTTTAAATTAGAATAGATGATAAATAATGCAATAAATACATTTACCATTCATTTTTGAGAAGTTAATGTAAATTTTGGGGCTACAAAAGATGCTAAATCAAGAGCCGTTTGGGAGCCAAAAGAACTGGTTCTCTGAAAAGAGCCGAACATCCATCACTAGTAATGGATGCTGGTGTGGGAGGGATGTTGTGAGAAAGGCAAACATTGAAGAAAAGACAACATAAAAATGTTTAGAACAGTAAAGAAATAATAAAAATTTAATTCTTCAGTCAATATTTTCTTTGTTTTTTAAGTTTAATTTTATTAAGTGTAATGTTTTTTTTAATTAGGAGTCTGCAACATGTCACAACACTTTTTAAATGTTAATGTCGACACTCTTCATTAATAAACATTAATATCTGACGGTAAGCCAGCGCAGGACCAGCCAGCAGCAGTTATGTACGTTTCATTTTCAGCCTGGTCATGAAACAGATCTTCTGCTCTGAGTCCAGCTGCTGCGTGAGGACCAAGCCTCTTCTGAGTGCTTCTGGACGGGGGAGGGGTCGGAGCACCCCCCCCCCCCCCCCCCCCCCCCCCTTGTTGAAGAGTGAACTATACGCTCTTTCACGTCAGTCTCCAAAAGTCTCCAATATCACCAGAAAAAGTCGTTAGATTAGTCGCTAGTCGTTTTTTGAAAATAAGTCGCTAGAGGTGAGTGAAAACTAGCAACACTGAGTACAACTAGCTGCCGACTGTAAAAGGTGCACGCCCTTGTTCTTTAGGCAGCTTAATGAAGCTTTGGCCTCGCGTTCGCCCCCTGGTGGTTGGCCGACTGCAGGTTGAGAATGTGTGTGATCAGAGAAGCAGCAGAGCTGCGTTTTTAATGTAAATATCGCTGACGATCAGGTTCGTTTAATTGTGGCCACCAAAATCGTGATCACGATCAAAATCCGGTTAATTGTGCAGCCCTAACCTGAGAACAGGTCAAGTAAACAATAAAACAAACATGCTAGTTAAGATGATCTAGTTTTTTAACTACATTAATCAATTGATAAATTATTAAACATTTAAAAGTTTAGCTGAATTTTTTGTCTACAGTCTGCGTTGATAGGCATTAATCTCAGGCTAAGCCAGGGTGGGATCAGCCAGTAGAAGCTCCACCATCCAGGAAACGACCAACGACAGCGACAGGTGAAGCTCATCACCACCCAGGTGAAACCCAACACACGGGACACAGCGTTGGCAGCGTCATGCATTGCGCTCTCCAATCGCTTTTCTCCAAGATATGTGATTGTTATGATATCGGAGGGAATTTTGACATTTTCTAAGCAGTCCGTGACAGACGAGGCACAGAAATCTGCTGTTGTTGTACAAAAGACAAAGACGGCCCTGTTTCACTGGATGGCGCTAACACTGTTGCTGCTGTTCGTCGCGTCCTGTATGTTCCGTTTCTCCGGGTGGTGGCGACGAGTTTCACCTATCGCTGTCGTTGGTCGCACCCGTGTGTCGAGCCCATAAATGATGTTCTCTCACGTCAGTCTCTAAAAGTCTTCAATAACACCAGAAAAAGTTGCTAGGTCTGAAAACTTGCTAATTAGAGTGACAAAGTCACAAACTTGGCAGCACTGTAAATAAAGGGCCCTTCAAGTAGCTGCTGCAGGGGAGAGAGGCTGCCTGCTGCGATGCCTGTTTAAAATGGGTAGAGGTGGCTGGGTTTTTCAGTGAACCAGCAGATGCATTTAAGTATCGATACCTGTGCTAATTAACTAGATACTAAATTTTTGTATTAGAGAATCACTTTTTTTTACACTAGTACTGACTCAACTGTGCTCCACCTCACACTGTCCCATCTTGATCGGAGGAACACCTACAACAGGCTTTTGTTCCATCCTCCCAGGACAGCTGGTGGAAAAGCTGCAGCTGCTGGAGGTGGGCATCTGCAACTGGGTTCTTAACTTCCTCACCCAGCAGCAGCAGGTGGTGAGGGTGGGCAGCTACACATCTACCCATTACAATGAGCACAGGGTCCCCCCAGGGCTGTGTCCTAAGCCCCTGCTCTTCAACCTGCTTACCCACGACTGCACTGCATCTTGTGGAACAAACCACATCATCAAATGTGCAGACAACACGACTTCAGTGGGCCTCCTCCAGGACAACAACGAGGCTGCATACAGGGCTGAGGCGCAAAAACTGATGACTTGGTGCAGGTCCCATGACCTGTTCCTCAATGTGGACAAGACCAAGGAGGTTGTGATACAGGAGGTCCAAAAACCACACACACACCTTAGCACACTGACGGGACAGCTGTGGACAGAGCCTGCAGTGTGAAGTACCCAGATGTTCACAAAGATGACCACCTCACCCCAACCACTAACGCCGCTGCTGTCATCAAAAAGGCAGAGCAGCACCTCCACTCCCTCCTTGAACTCAGAAATACTGGACTTCTTCGCACACACCTCACCACTCTATAGAAGCACAACAGAACGTTCCTCAGTCTTTGCCTTCACCTCCTGGTTCAGATCTTCCACTGCTGAGAAGAAAAAACAGCCGTGCAGAGTAATGAAGGTGGCCAGCAGGATTGTAGGTGCCCCACTCTCCTCCCTGATGGAACTGTTGGAGCAGCGCTGCTCCCCCAGAGCCACTGCTACCATTATGGACCCCATCACCCTCCCACCACATCTTCTCCCTGCTTCCATCTGGGAGAAGATACAGAAGCATCAGTGGCAAGAGGAGCAGGAAGGTCCGTGTACTTCGTGGCCATCCGTTTTTTGTGTTGCTCTTAAAAAACTAAAATCGGAAATTCATCTGATTTCCGTTTGAAGGAAGGTAAATAAAAAAACGAGAAACGTCATCTCCTGTTTTTCGTTTGGAAATTGAAAAACAAAAAACGAGCCTTTATCTGATTTTCTCGGGAAATAAGTCGGGAAATAAAATACGACTAATTCTTTTCTTCAAGCTTGCGTTGGCTTAAACCGGAAGTACCTTCTTCTTCTGCTGCTGCTGAAACTACACTACTGCCCCCTGGTGACGTGGTTGACCTGCTGCACACAGATTACTGTAATGTTCGATTTTAACCGAAAACACAAGTTTTGTGGTGGGAGAAGAGTCAGTCTCCGAGAGGATGATATGACGGTGGAGAAAGTTTGCAGGATTCTTCAGGTGGGTAAACATGACATGGCGATGTTTCTCTATGTTACCTTACAGAGCTTAAACTTTTTAAATTTAAAAATAAGTGGATTGATGAACAAGAAAAAAATTCTTTCCACGCTCTGTAGAATAGACCACTACCTTATTGCAAAGAGTCATTTCTAGTGGGTTCCTATTCTATTCTGCGAAGATATGGGAGGTTTTTATTTTTTGACTGTCTTGTCCGTACACAAGGACACAAGAACTTGTCATTCTGATGGCACTGACAAGTACACAGATATTTCCTTTTAAGAGATGAACTAAGGATTTTGAGCAAGAGCCTGGCTTTCACTATTTTGCAAATTTGGGGGATTTGAGAAATGTACCAAAGCGACTGAGAAAAACAGTAAAGCCTCTCCATCTTTCTAGACTCCCATTTTAATTTAGTTTTTCATTTATTTTGCATCTTTTGTTTCTCCACAGTATGCACAGTGCTTCTTCTTTAACACTGAGGCACAGGAGAGGAAAAAGGTCAGTGAACATGTTTTAGTCTCTATGCCTTTCCATGTTTTCTGTTGTCCTCCGTTGAAAGCTTCAGCTCTTCGGGGGGTTAGGGTTTATACAATGCCCCATTCTATACAAGCCAGCTGCTGGAACCTTTATTCAAACATCTGTTTCTGGCACCATCTTTACGGAAAGCTGCAGCAAACAAGATCCCATTTTCTTTTATCCATACACTTTAAAAAATTCATCACTTTCATTAATGCTTTATGTCAGCATAATGTAGAGATGAAATCACCTTCGAACACTACTGTAGACTGCTGGGTTTCCTTCAGCGTTAGTTTGTGACTGACTGACTTAAAGTTTAAGGAGCTGTTCTGATTAACAGTTACAAGCCATAAATCCAGGGTCTGGGCCTTAGTGATTCTTGGATGTACTTTGTCCTCCCTTCTGTTTGTGCTTCCTGTAAAGCCCCATGAGAAACATGATGAAAGTGGAAGAAGATGCAGATGGATTAATCAACCCAGCCTGTAATTATTTAGTCATCAAGGTGGCCATATGTTTCTCTTCAAATGAGTCATATATTGTATAAAAATCTATGGGAAAGTGAATCGGTAGACACATCGTCCTAACAAGAACAGTGAGACACTTCCCCAACAACAAACCCTGGATCACCAGAGACCCCAAAAAGCTGTTAAACATCAACAAGAAAGCCTTCAGGAATGGAGACAGGGAGTTATTGAAGATGCCACAAAAACAGCTTAAAACAAAGATGAAGAAGTGCAAGAAGGACTAGAGGAAACGTTAGAAGCAGCTCCAGCAGGACAACGTGAGGGATATGTGGTCAGGAATGAAAAAGAGTTGAAGGAGGATCAGAGTGATGGAGGTCTGGACAGAGCTAAAGAGCTGCACATTTTCTTCAATAGGTTCAGTTTACTTCCTGCCTCCAGCCCAACAGACCACACCCCCTCCATGAGCCCAAAACCTTCCTGTCCCACCTCCACTCTGTCACCCTGCAACTCAGTCATAGACCTGAACACAGGCTCATCTCTCTCCACAACAGGACACACTGTGACCTCCTCTGTCTCCACCTCTAGCCCGTCTGTCTCCTGAGACCTCCTCTGTCTCCACCTCTAGCCTGTCTGTCTCCTGAGACCTCCTCTGTCTCCACCTCTAGCCTGTCTGTCTCCTGAGACCTCCTCTGTCTCCACCTCTAGCCTGTCTTGCTCCTGAGATCTCCTCTGTCTCCACCTCTAGCCCGTCTGTCTCCTGAGACCTCCTCCGCCTCCACTTCTAGCCCGTCTGTCTCCTGAGACCGCCTCTGTCTCCACCTCTAACCTGTCTGTCTCCTGAGACCTCCGCTGCCTCCAACTCTAGCCTGTCTGTCTCCTGAGACCTCCTTTTCTTCCACCTCTAGCCTGTCTGTCTCCTGAGACCGCCTCTGTCTCCACCTCTAGCCTGTCTGTCTCCTGAGACCACCGCTGCCTCCACCTCTAGCCTGTCTGTCTCCTGAGACCTCCTCTGTCTCCACCTCTAGCCTGTCTGTCTCCTGAGATCTCCTCTGCCTCCACCTGTAGCCCGTCTGTCTCCTGAGACCTCCTGCGCCTCCACCTCTAGTCTGTCTGTCTCCTGAGACCGCCTCTGTTTCCACCTCTAACCTGTCTGTCTCCTGAGACCTCCACTGCCTCCAACTCTAGCCTGTCTGTCTCCTGAGACCTCCTCTGTCTCCACCTCTAGCCTGTCTGTCTCCTGAGACCTCCTCTGCCTCCACCTCTAGCCCGTCTGTCTCCTGAGACCTCCTCTGCCTCCACCTCTAGCCCGTCTGTCTCCTGAGACCTCCTCTGTCTCCACCTCTAGCCTGTCTGTCTCCTGAGACCTCCTCTGTCTCCACCTCTAGCCTGTCTTGCTCCTGAGACCTCCTCTGCCTCCACCTCTAGCCTGTCTGTCTCCTGAGACCGCCTCTGTCTCCACCTCTAACCTGTCTGTCTCCTGAGACCTCCGCTGCCTCCACCTCTAGCCTGTCTTGCTCCTGAGACCTCCTCTGCCTCCACCTCTAGCCCGTCTGTCTCCTGAGACCTCCTCTGTCTCCACCTCTAGCCTGTCTGTCTCCTGAGACCTCCGCTGCCTCCAACTCTAGCCTGTCTTGCTCCTGAGACCTCCTCTGCCTCCACCTCTAGCCCGTCTGTCTCCTGAGACCTCCTCTGCCTCCAACTCTAGCCCGTCTTGCTCCTGAGACCTCCTCTGCCTCCACCTCTAGCCCGTCTGTCTCCTGAGACCTCCTCTGTCTCCACCTCTAGCCTGTCTGTCTCCTGAGACCTCCTCTGTCTCCACCTCTAGCCTGTCTTGCTCCTGAGACCTCCTCTGCCTCCACCTCTAGCCCGTCTGTCTCCTGAGACCTCCTCTGTCTCCACCTCTAGCCTGTCTGTCTCCTGAGACCTCCTCTGTCTCCACCTCTAGCCTGTCTTGCTTCTGAGACCTCCTCTGCTTCCACCTCTAGCCCGTCTGTCTCCTGAGACCTCCTCTGCCTCCACCTCTAGCCTGTCTGTCTCCTGAGACCTCCTCTGTCTCCACCTCTAGCCTGTCTTGCTTCTGAGACCTCTTCTGCCTCCACCTCTAGCCCGTCTGTCTCCTGAGACCTCCTCTGCCTCCACCTCTAGCCTGTCTGTCTCCTGAGACCTCCGCTGCCTCCAACTCTAGCCTGTCTGTCTCCTGAGACGTCCTCTTCCTCCACCTCTAGCCTGTCTGTCTCCTGAGACCTCCTCTGCCTCCACCTCTAGGCCGTCTGTCTCCTGAGACCTCCTCTGTTTCCACCTTTAGCCCGTCTTTCTCCTGAGACCGCCTCTGTCTCCACCTCTAGCCTGTCTGTCTCCTGAGACCGCCGCTGCCTCCACCTCTAGCCTGTCTGTCTCCTGAGACCTCCTCTGTCTCCACCTCTAGCCTGTCTTGCTCCTGAGATCTCCTCTGCCTCCACCTCTAGCCCGTCTGTCTCCTGAGACCTCCTGCGCCTCCACCTCTAGTCTGTCTGTCTCCTGAGACCGCCTCTGTTTCCACCTCTAACCTGTCTGTCTCCTGAGACCTCCACTGCCTCCAACTCTAGCCTGTCTGTCTCCTGAGACCTCCTCTGTCTCCACCTCTAGCCTGTCTGTCTCCTGAGACCTCCTCTGTCTCCACCTCTAGCCTGTCTTGCTCCTGAGACCTCCTCTGCCTCCACCTCTAGCCTGTCTGTCTCCTGAGACCGCCTCTGTCTCCACCTCTAACCTGTCTGTCTCCTGAGACCTCCGCTGCCTCCACCTCTAGCCTGTCTTGCTCCTGAGACCTCCTCTGCCTCCACCTCTAGCCCGTCTGTCTCCTGAGACCTCCTCTGTCTCCACCTCTAGCCTGTCTGTCTCCTGAGACCTCCGCTGCCTCCAACTCTAGCCTGTCTTGCTCCTGAGACCTCCTCTGCCTCCACCTCTAGCCCGTCTGTCTCCTGAGACCTCCTCTGCCTCCAACTCTAGCCCGTCTTGCTCCTGAGACCTCCTCTGCCTCCACCTCTAGCCCGTCTGTCTCCTGAGACCTCCTCTGTCTCCACCTCTAGCCTGTCTGTCTCCTGAGACCTCCTCTGTCTCCACCTCTAGCCTGTCTTGCTCCTGAGACCTCCTCTGCCTCCACCTCTAGCCCGTCTGTCTCCTGAGACCTCCTCTGCCTCCACCTCTAGCCTGTCTGTCTCCTGAGACCTCCTCTGTCTCCACCTCTAGCCTGTCTGTCTCCTGAGACCTCCTCTGTCTCCACCTCTAGCCTGTCTTGCTCCTGAGACCTCCTCTGCCTCCACCTCTAGCCTGTCTGTCTCCTGAGACCGCCTCTGTCTCCACCTCTAACCTGTCTGTCTCCTGAGACCTCCGCTGCCTCCAGCTCTAGCCTGTCTTGCTCCTGAGACCTCCTCTGTCTCCACCTCTAGCCCATCTTGGTCCTGAGACCTCCTCTGCCTCCACCTCTAGCCCGTATGTCTCCTGAGACCTCCTCTGTCTCCACTTCTAGCCTGTCTGTCTCCTGAGACCTCCTCTGTCTCCACCTCTAGCCTGTCTTGCTTCTGAGACCTCCTCTGCCTCCACCTCTAGCCCGTCTGTCTCCTGAGACCTCCTCTGCCTCCACCTCTAGCCTGTCTGTCTCCTGAGACCTCCTGCGCCTCCACCTCTAGTCTGTCTGTCTCCTGAGACCGCCTCTGTTTCCACCTCTAACCTGTCTGTCTCCTGAGACCTCCACTGCCTCCACCTCTAGCCTGTCTGTCTCCTGAGACCTCCTCTGTCTCCACCTCTAGCCTGTCTTGCTCCTGAGACCTCCTCTGCCTCCACCTCTAGCCCGTCTTGCTCCTGAGACCTCCTCTGTCTCCACCTCTAGCCTGTCTGTCTCCTGAGACCTCCTCTTCCTCCACCTCTAGCCTGTCTGTCTCCTGAGACCTCCTCTGCCTCCACCTCTAGGCCGTCTGTCTCCTGAGACCTCCTCTGTTTCCACCTTTAGCCCGTCTGTCTCCTGAGACCTCCGCTGCCTCCAACTCTAGCCTGTCTGTCTCCTGAGACCTCCTCTTCCTCCACCTCTAGCCTGTCTGTCTCCTGAGACCTCCTCTGCCTCCACCTCTAGCCCGTCTGTCTCCTGAGACCTCCTCTGTTTCCACCTCTAGCTCGTCTGTCTCCTGAGACCTCCTCCGCTCCACCTCTAGCCTGTCTGTCTCCTGATACCTCCTCTCCCTCCACCTCTAGCCAGTCTCCTGAGACCAGCAAGTACTAGGACAGTAGAACCAGGCACTTAAAGAAGCTGAACAAACTGATCTAGAAGTTCTGGGTCTGTTTTAGCAACTGATCTGGTTGTAGTTTTGGGTTTGTTCTGAGCACTGATTTAGTACTAGTTCTGGGTCTGCTCTGGGAACTGATTTGATTGTAAGTCTGGGTCTGTTTTGGGAACTGATTTCATTCTAGTTCTGGGTCTGTTCTGGGAACTGATTTGATTGTTAGTCTGGGTCTGTTTTGGGAACTGATTTGGTTCTAGTTCTGGCTTTGTTCTGGAAAATGATTTGGCTCTAGTTCTGGGTCTGTTCTGGGAACTGATTTGATTGTAAGTCTGGGTCTGTTTTGGGAACTGATTTGGTTCTAGTTCTGGGTCTGTTCTGGGAAATGATTTGGCTCTAGTTCTGGGTCTGTTCTGGGGACTGATCTGGATCATGGAATGGACTTTCCAGAGACATCTTCAGGTCCAATGTAGGACATAGTTCCTGCAGCAGACATCACCGTCTGAAACAAGAATGTGAAGGAATTTTAGTTTTTTTAATTTAAGGAAAGCATAAGCAAATTTTTTCTGCTTTTATATTTAATTTAATTTAATTTAATTTAATTTCATGTCCATTGGTGAGCCCTTTGTACTATTTGAAATAGTATAACAAAATATCATGAATGCATAATAAAATAAAATGGCTCTGTTCCTTTTAAAATAAACTATGATTCTCTTTTTCTGCTCTTTTCACATGTGCATGTGCTTCTGGCCATCCATGGACAACCTGGCTGCAGCAACGACAGCTGGAAAAGGTAAGTACATCGTGAGGAGAGCAGCAAAGCTAAAAGGAGATGTGCTGACAATAAGTTTACTGTGTATTACAGTAATCTCAAAAAGTGCTGCATCATTCTCAGTCTGCCTTGCATCACCGGCTGATAATCATGTGTAACTCTAAAGCTGCTTGGATCTGCCATGACTCGTATAATCCATGCTGACCTCCAGCATGCAGATTTTAAGCTGCCTGAAGCAACCAGAAGGAAAATATTTTTAGTATCATAATGTTGTTTCTGCTTATAGAAAAGTTGCGTGGCCTAATGACCTCAGCTTGGAGATGTTGGTGTGGAAAATGTGAACAATTCACCAACACTGCACATCTATGATGCACATTAAATCCAGGGGTGACAGGTGGCCAAGGACAACTTGGATGTGGACTTTCTGATATGTGTGTCAACATTTACTCGCGCTAATTCCACTTCTTGGTTGATCAGTTCAAGAGAAACAAAATAAGGGACCACGCTACTGATTCTGACTCTGATGCCGGCTCTGATGACGAGGAACCTGATCTTCTTCTCAGACAGGTAGGCCAGTGGTTTCATCCTCTCTGTGAGTGTATTATGTTGTAACTCTACAAATACCAGGATTTAATAGCATATGACTAGTCAAACAAAAACTCCTTTGTGATGAGAAACCCCTGAACAGCCATGAGATCCGGGACATAAGATGACTGCATTAACAAGACATTACTCATTCCTAGTATTACTTTACTCATTCCTAGAATTACTTTACTCATTCCTAGTATTACTTTACTCATTCCTAGAATTACTTTACTCATTCCTAGTATTACTTTACTCATTCCTAGGATTACTTTACTCATTCCTAGAATTACTTTACTCATTCCTAGTATTACTTTACTCATTCCTGGGATTACTTTACTCATTCCTAGAATTACTTTACTCATTCCTAGGATTACTTTACTCATTCCTAGAATTACTTTACTAATTCCTAGGATTACTTTACTCATTCTTAGAATTACTTTACTCATTCCTAGGATTACTTTACTCATTCCTAGTATTACTTTACTCATTCCTAAGACTACTTTACTCATTCCTAGTATTACTTTACTAATTCCTAGGATTACTTTACTCATTCCTAGTATTACTTTACTCATTCCTGGTATTACTTTACTCATTCCTAGAATTACTTTACTCATTCCTAGGATTACTTTACTCATTCCTAGGATTTCTTTACTCATTCCTAGTATTACTTGACTCATTCCTAGTATTACTTGACTCATTCCTAGGACTACTTTACTCATTCCTAGGATTACTTGACTCATTCCTAGTATTACTTTACTCATTCCTAGTATTACTTGACTCATTCCTAGAACTACTTTACTCATTCCTAGGATTACTTGACTCATTCCTAGGATTACTTTACTCATTCCTAGTATTACTTTACTCATTCATAGGATTACTTTACTCATTCCTAGTATTACTTTACTCATTCCTACTATTACTTTACTCATTCCTAGGATTACATTACTCATTCTGAGGACTACTATATTCATTCCTAGTATTACTTTACTCATTCCTAGGATTGCTTTACTCATTCCTAGGACTACTTTACCCATTCCTAGTATTACTTTACTCATTCCTAGGATTACTTTACTCATTCCTAGGAATACTTTACTCATTCCTAGTATTTCTTTACTCATTCCTAGTATTACTTTACTCATTCCTAGGATTACTTTACTCATTCCTAGGACTACTTTACTCATTCCTAGTATTACTTTACTCATTCCTAGTATTACTTTACTCATTCCTAGAATTACTTTACTCATTCCTAGGACTACTTTACTCATTCCTAGGACTACTTTACCCATTCCTGGTATTACTTTACTCATTCCTAGTATTACTTTACTCATTCCTAGGATTACTTTACTCATTCCTAGGACTACTTTACTCATTCCTAGTATTACTTTACTCATTCCTAGTATTACTTGACTCATTCCTAGGACTACTTTACTCATTCCTAGGATTATTTGACTCATTCCTAGTATTACTTTACTCATTCCTAGTATTACTTGACTCATTCCTAGGACTACTTTACTCATTCCTAGGATTACTTGACTCATTCCTAGTATTACTTTACTCATTCATAGGATTACTTTACTCATTCCTAGTATTACTTTACTCATCCCTAGGATTACTTTACTCATTCCTAGTATGACTTTACTCATTCCTAGGATTACTTTACTCATTCCTAGTATTACTTTACTCATTCCTAGGACTACTTTACTCATTCCTAGTATTACTTTACTCATTCCCAGGATTACTTTACTCATTCCTGGGATTACTTTACTCATTCCTAGAATTACTTTACTCATTCCTAGGATTACTTTACTCATTCCTAGAATTACTTTACTAATTCCTAGGATTACTTTACTCATTCTTAGAATTACTTTACTCATTCCTAGGATTACTTTACTCATTCCTAGTATTACTTTACTCATTCCTAAGACTACTTTACTCATTCCTAGTATTACTTTACTAATTCCTAGGATTACTTTACTCATTCCTAGTATTACTTTACTCATTCCTGGTATTACTTTACTCATTCCTAGAATTACTTTACTCATTCCTAGGATTACTTTACTCATTCCTAGGATTTCTTTACTCATTCCTAGTATTACTTGACTCATTCCTAGTATTACTTGACTCATTCCTAGGACTACTTTACTCATTCCTAGGATTACTTGACTCATTCCTAGTATTACTTTACTCATTCCTAGTATTACTTGACTCATTCCTAGAACTACTTTACTCATTCCTAGGATTACTTGACTCATTCCTAGGATTACTTTACTCATTCCTAGTATTACTTTACTCATTCATAGGATTACTTTACTCATTCCTAGTATTACTTTACTCATTCCTAGTATTACTTTACTCATTCCTAGGATTACATTACTCATTCTGAGGACTACTATATTCATTCCTAGTATTACTTTACTCATTCCTAGGATTGCTTTACTCATTCCTAGGACTACTTTACCCATTCCTAGTATTACTTTACTCATTCCTAGGATTACTTTACTCATTCCTAGGAATACTTTACTCATTCCTAGTATTACTTTACTCATTCCTAGTATTACTTTACTCATTCCTAGGATTACTTTACTCATTCCTAGGACTACTTTACTCATTCCTAGTATTACTTTACTCATTCCTAGTATTACTTTACTCATTCCTAGAATTACTTTACTCATTCCTAGGACTACTTTACTCATTCCTAGGACTACTTTACCCATTCCTGGTATTACTTTACTCATTCCTAGTATTACTTTACTCATTCCTAGGATTACTTTACTCATTCCTAGGACTACTTTACTCATTCCTAGTATTACTTTACTCATTCCTAGTATTACTTGACTCATTCCTAGGACTACTTTACTCATTCCTAGGATTATTTGACTCATTCCTAGTATTACTTTACTCATTCCTAGTATTACTTGACTCATTCCTAGGACTACTTTACTCATTCCTAGGATTACTTGACTCATTCCTAGTATTACTTTACTCATTCATAGGATTACTTTACTCATTCCTAGTATTACTTTACTCATCCCTAGGATTACTTTACTCATTCCTAGTATGACTTTACTCATTCCTAGGATTACTTTACTCATTCCTAGTATTACTTTACTCATTCCTAGGACTACTTTACTCATTCCTAGTATTACTTTACTCATTCCCAGGATTACTTTACTAATTCCTAGTATTACTTTACTCATTCCTAGAATTACTTTACTCATCCCTAGGATTACTTTACTCATTCCTAGTATTACTTTACTCATTCCTAGGATTACTTTACTCATTCCTAGGACTACTTTACTCATTCCTAGGATTACTTTACTCATTCCTAGGACTACTTTACTCATTCCTAGGATTACTTTACTCATTCCTAGTATTACTTTACTCATTCCTAGTATTACTTTACTCATTCCTAGGATTACTTTACTCATTCCTAGTATTACTTTACTCATTCCTAGTATTACTTTACTCATTCCTAGGATTACTTTACTCATTCCTAGTATTACTTTACTCATTCCTAGGATTACTTTACTTATTCCTAGGACTACTTTACTCATTCCTAGTATTACTTTACTCATTCCTAGTATTAATTTACTCATTCCTAGGATTACTTTACTCATTCCTAGGACTACTTTACTCATTCCTAGTATTACATTACTCATTCCTAGTATTACTTTACTCATTCCTAGGATTACTTTACTTATTCCTAGGACTACTTTACTCATTCCTAGTATTACTTTACTCATTCCTGGTATTACTTTACTCATTCCTAGTATTACTTTACTCATTCCTAGTATTACTTTCCTCATTCCTAGTATTACTTTACTCATTCCTATGACTACTTTACTCATTCCTAGTATTACTTTACTCATTCCTAGGATTACTTTACTCATTCCTAGGACTACTTTACTCATTCCTAGTATTACTTTACTCATTCCTAGTATTACTTGACTCATTCCTAGGACTACTTTACTCATTCCTAGGATTATTTGACTCATTCCTAGTATTACTTTACTCATTCCTAGTATTACTTGACTCATTCCTAGGACTACTTTACTCATTCCTAGGATTACTTGACTCATTCCTAGTATTACTTTACTCATTCATAGGATTACTTTACTCATTCCTAGTATTACTTTACTCATCCCTAGGATTACTTTACTCATTCCTAGTATGACTTTACTCATTCATAGGATTACTTTACTCATTCCTAGTATTACTTTACTCATTCCTAGGACTACTTTACTCATTCCTAGTATTACTTTACTCATTCCCAGGATTACTTTACTAATTCCTAGTATTACTTTACTCATTCCTAGAATTACTTTACTCATCCCTAGGATTACTTTACTCATTCCTAGTATTACTTTACTCATTCCTAGGATTACTTTCCTCATTCCTAGGACTACTTTACTCATTCCTAGGATTACTTTACTCATTCCTAGGACTACTTTACTCATTCCTAGTATTACTTTACTCATTCCTAGTATTACTTTACTCATTCCTAGTATTACTTTACTCATTCCTAGGATTACTTTACTCATTCCTAGTATTACTTTACTCATTCCTAGTATTACTTGACTCATTCCTAGGATTACTTTACTCATTCCTAGTATTACTTTACTCATTCCTAGGATTACTTTCCTCATTCCTAGGACTACTTTACTCATTCCTAGGATTACTTTACTCATTCCTAGGACTACTTTACTCATTCCTAGGATTACTTTACTCATTCCTAGTATTACTTTACTCATTCCTAGTATTACTTTACTCATTCCTAGGATTACTTTACTCATTCCTAGTATTACTTTACTCATTCCTAGTATTACTTGACTCATTCCTAGGATTACTTTACTCATTCCTAGTATTACTTTACTCATTCCTAGGATTACTTTACTTATTCCTAGGACTACTTTACTCATTCCTAGTATTACTTTACTCATTCCTAGTATTACTTTACTCATTCCTAGTATTAATTTACTCATTCCTAGGATTACTTTACTCATTCCTAGGACTACTTTACTCATTCCTAGTATTACATTACTCATTCCTAGTATTACTTTACTCATTCCTAGGATTACTTTACTTATTCCTAGGACTACTTTACTCATTCCTAGGATTACTTTACTTATTCCTAGGACTACTTTACTCATTCCTAGTATTACTTTACTCATTCCTGGTATTACTTTACTCATTCCTAGTTTTACTTTACTCATTCCTAGTATTACTTTCCTCATTCCTAGGATTACTTTACTCATTCCTAGGACTACTTTACTCATTCCTAGTATTACTTTACTCATTCCTAGTATTACTTTACTCATTCCTAGTATTACTTTACTCATTCCTAGGATTAGTCTCAACTTTTTGTAGAGACCACAATTATACATATAATTATTGTAGCTGTTGAGATGTATGTGATCATTTTACACACGAAGCATATAGGCCTTGTTTATGAGGGATTCTATAATTAGCTGTACATTTCAGATCAACCAAAATATGAAAAAATCTGTGTGCTTTTTGGCTTATTGTTCTATTTGTTTCCATAGTATACCCCTGGATTATTCTAAATCCATTCATTGGCAAGCTTGACAAAAGTTGTGCTATCAAAGGCAAGGCAAGTTTATTTGTATAGCACGTTTCATGTACAAGACAATTCAAAGTGCTTTACATAAAACATTACAGCAGGGTGCAGAAAGCAATACAAGTGCATTTAAAACAAAGATTAAAATAAATAAAATTAAATAAATAAAAACAGAGTGAAAACGCTCAACTAAAATAGATAAAAGTAAGAAATGAAGTTCCACTGTGGATAAAAACAATATTAAAACATGATCAAGTTAAAAATTCCAGCTTAGAAGAACCAGATTCAGATCTGGACTCTTCTAAAAACTAGTTCCATGCAGCAGAGAACAGGTGGGTCTTTAACCTGGATCTAAATAAACTGAGTGTTTCAGCTGATCTGAGGCTTTCTGGGAGTTTGTTCCAGACATGTGGAGCATAGAAGCTGAATGCAGCTTCTCCATGTCTGGTTCTGACTCTGGAACTGGTAAGAAACTGGATCCAAGAGGTCTCTGATGTATTTTGGGCCTAAACCATTCAGAGCTTTCTAGACCAGCAGCCGAACTTGGAGACATGAATGAAGTACTACACATTTGGTCTATTCATCCAGGGTTTTGTTGCTGTTTGTCTAATTTTTAGACAATAAGAATTTTGAACTGAAAATGTATGTTCAGTGGGATATTGTCATAAACAACATTTTATTTTACCCAAATCAATATTACACTGAATTTTTAGGTTACTCGTTTGTATGTAAGTCATTACTCTCTAGCAGTGTCCCTCCTCGTTTATATCACAGTTTTGCCAACATTTAAAGTCATTATAGCACAAAAATCATAAGTAACTCAGTTGAGAGGATGCATTAGAAAAAGAAGAGAGAAACCTTTTTTGCAAGAAAAACTATTTTGATTGTTTGATTTTCAAATAAAAGCTCTTTTTAACATTGCAACATTTCTTAACATCTTCCCATCCATCAATCCCTTCTGTTTATTCTTCCTTCCATCTCTCCTTTCTCTTCTCATTATCCCTTTGTCATTTCTCCCCTTCTTCCTTTCATCCTCTCCTTTCATTCTTTCTTTTTTTCTTCTACTTCCAAGTTATTGAACAATTATTAACGTAATAATACATAAGAAAGAAATCATCGTGGGCCATTAATACAGAGTTATTTACATTCACAACTTGTCCAATACTTATTTATTTCATGTTTCCTTCATTCTCAGTGTCCAATATTTGTACATTTACTTGTATGTCGAGAGTATGTGGAGAACTGGGTTGGCCTCTCTGACACTGCACTACTCTGGTTTAAATCATATTTAGAGAATAGAAAGTACTTCGTATGAATGGTTCCATCCTGGGGCCTCTTCTGTTTAACAGCTACATGCTCCCACTGGCACAGGTCATAAATAATAACAACAACATTGGTTACCATAGCTACGGCCAGAAGGATAGAAAAAATAACCTCTCTAATAATACATCCTGACCAAACAGGCTTTATTAAAGGTAGACATTCCTCTACTAACATGCGTAGATTAATTAACATCATAGATTGTTCTACTCTACATAATCTGGAATCCGCAGTAATTTCTTTAGATGTAGAAAAAGTATTTGACCGAGTAAACTGGAAATTTTTATTTGCAACGTTAAACAAATTTGGGTTTGGGTCATCTTTCATAGATTGGAAAAAAATATTATATAACAACCCAAATGCATGTGTGAAGACCAATGATCAAACTTCTCCAAGCTTCTGTTTGCAGAGAGGCACCAGACAGGGCTGCCCACTTTCTCCATCACTCTTTGCTATTTTTATTGAACCCCTAGCTGCTGCCATAAGACAAAATAAAGAGATTAAAGGAATCCATGCCAAAAATATAGAACACAAGATAAGTCTTTATGCTGATGACGTATTACTTTTCCTCCAGAACTCACCGACGTCTCTCCCCCAGACAATCACACTTATTAACACATTCTCATCAATATCTGACTACTCTATTAACTGGTCTAAGACTATTATTATGCCCATCAACTGTGACCTACAAAACACACCCAATACTACAATACAGTCTGGAAACATTAGATATTTAGGCATAAACATTTCCCCCAGGTTATCAGAACTAACAAAGCTAAATTATGTCCAGCTACTTAAAGCAATAGAGGATGATCTCTCACGGTGGAGGCGCTTACCCATATCACTCATGGGGAGGGTTGCCACAGTTAAAATGATGGTTCTATCTAAAGTAAACTACCTGTTTACAATGGTACCCACTAAACCATCCTCCAGTTGGCTTAAGTCACTGGACTCACATATATCTAAATTTTTATGGAAAAATAAGCCATCACGTATCAGTCTAAAAACTTTACAACAGACTAAAGATAGAGGCGGATTGGAGCTACCCAACTTTAATCATGTTTTCTTAGCTAACAAGCTGCAGTATATCTCCAAATGGCTTAAACCTAGCAGTCTGGATGAATCATGGTTAGATGTAGAGCAAGCATTGTGTGAGGATCTGTTTATCTCTGACCTGCCATTCATCAGCTCAACCATCAAAACACATCAGTGTTTTAAAAGCATCAATATCAGTTCCTCCTTAGTGGCTTGGTGGGATTTTCTAAAAATAACCAAATCCTCACTTTTTCCATGTAAGTTTACACCCCTCTGGAACAACCCTGACATCCTGCAAAACAAAAAGCTTACCAGTTTCACTCAATGGAAAAATAAAGGAATAAAACAGTTAGAACATATAATAGAAAATGGAAACTTCTTATCATTTAATATTCTCACTTCACAATATGGAATCAGTAGCAAAACATTTTTAGAATATCACCAGCTTAAATCTATTTTATGTAAAAAATATACCATTAATCAATCAAACTTACAGCTACCTGTTAGGGTGGCAGAATTCATGAATCTCAATGCCCCAAAGCTATTATCAAAAACATATAGACTATTATCTAAACTAGAAGACTCAATCTGTCTTCCAACTTCAAAATGGGAGGGTGACTTATCCAGTAGTGATGCACGGGTTGGGGTTTTTTCAGACCCGCGGGTCCCGCTCTTTTAAAAAAAATTGGACCGCACCAAACCGCCCCGCACCTCCGCTTCTATTTTTTTAACCCGACCCGCCCCTCCCCATTAAAACACATGTTATGATATTGATGAATGCTTTTATTTAGTCTGAGAAAGGTGCATATGGTCTCCTAAATTGGCACTGAAAACTTGCAACACAAAATGTATTTTCATTTGAACGTTAAGCCTATAAACATAAATAGGCAAATTAATAAAGTGTTTTAAAGCGTTTAAGCGTTTAAGTGTTATAAAGCACATAGCCAATGCTGCTGCTGTTGTCTGCACTGATTACCTCGCTGAACCTGTCCCAAACCTGTGATTTAGCCATTTGACCCTCTTTCTTCTTTTTAAGGACGTAAACTCCCGAACGAATATTATTCAACACTTCTTCCATCTTTTGTTGCTTGTCTGCTTGGGGCTTTCTGCACCTGCGTAGCCTACTATGCGCCTACGTGGACATTACGTTACAAAACGTGACCTGTGTTTAAATAACTGATAAATATTTTATCTTACATATTATAGTAACAAAATGTAGACACTGATTAAGGTCTTTATTTTCAGTTTGACAAAAAATAAAATTAATAGATAGAACTAGATATTTCAGAATAGTAAACCACACCAACCCGCCCGCAGTGAAGCGAAAATTCTTTGACCCGCCCCAACCCGAACCGAGGGTAACCCGCGGGACCCCCGGGTTAGGGGGCGGCCCGCGCATCACTATTATCCAGTAACTTTAATAAAGATAAATGGTCACAAATATGTTTAAACACCTTCAAAATGACTAAGAATTTAAATATGCAACTAATACAATTCAAAATTCTGCATAGAACTCATTATACAGGACAAAGGATGTTCAGGATGGGTCTGTCACAATCAAACATCTGCACACACTGCAATGAAAACACACCTGACAACTAACTAAACATCGGGGTGTGGGCTGGCCTACGTCAGGTGGTTGTCTGGGGGGGGCTGGTTCTCCTAGGCATGGTGCGGGCCCTCTGCCTTTGGGGGATGGGGGGGGGGGGACCTCTGGGCTCCTGGGGCCCTGGACCCTTCGTTCGGGCTGCCCTGGGTGGCCGGTCCCTGGCGGGGCTGGCGGCTGCTGATCTTGGCCCACTGGGGCCTGTGCCCCAAGACCCCGGGGGGCTCGTGCTGGGGCTCTCCTCTGCCGCCCTTCAGGTGGGGCTGGAGTCGTCTTCAGGGTGGGGTAGCTTGGGTTAGTGCTCTGAGGCTGCTGCCGGGTCTCTGGGCTGCCCTGGTCTGCCTCTGAGTTGTCCAGTGGGTTTATATACTTAGAGATTCTTCGTCTTCTATTTTTTTCCTGTGAGTTAGTATCTGGTCGCTGTTATGTCTGTTTGATTTGGTTATTATTTAAAAACTCTTAATGACTAGCAGCTCTGTTTTTTTTTGTTTTTTTTTTGTGTGTGTGTGTTTTTGTAAAAGTTGTAGGAAATTTTCGGCTACCCATAGGCCTCCCCTTGGCAGAGCAAATTTGTTCAGCACGATACAGAAACCAGATTATCATTTTGCTGCTATGATGCTGGACAGGACAAGTTAAAAAAAAAAAAAAAGAAAAACATCCAAAGTAAGTACACAAGAAAATGTTAACACAGTTAATGACCATTGAAACCACTCCATGTGTAGACAGTCATGTAGATGAAACAAGGAGGAGTTGAAATTTACCGCTTTGTCTCCAGAGTTCCCACCAAAAAGGATGTTCCCTCCAGCAATGTGAGTCATGTGACTGGAGTAAACCACTGCTGATTTATAGTGGTTTTATTAGTGGCTAACACAGTTGACAATGATTTCTCGGACACACATAAAGTGAATAATTTTATGCACATTAATGTTTTAAATAGACCTGAAAACAACTTTATTGTGTTTTAATAATTTTCTTTTAACAATTAATGCTGAAATAATATATAAAAACATGTATTCTATTGTTAAGTTTTAAGACTAAACATGACATTTAAGAAATCAGACAGCACAAAAGCTAAAGTGTAGACCCTGTTAACTTTTTATATTAAATTAAAGAGAAATATCATCCATTATGGTCATTGCTGGTAATAATGACCAATAATATTTGATCAAATTGACAAATACACCCCATGGACTCTAAATGTACCCCTAAATATAGACTCACTCATAAAAGAGGGTAAAGGTGGAATTCATGTGTTTGTTTATGATGTTTTTCATTCATATATTTCACCAAACATCTTGTGGACTTAACATCTCTGCAGGATCTGGCTGCAGCCCTGCTGCACTTCGTCAGTGGTCAGCTCCAAGCAGCAGTTTTACGGGTCTGCTTGCATACACTGCGCATCCTCTCCCGAGACCGAAGGGCCCTGGGGCCCATGGTTACTGATAGCGCCCTGTGTACCTTAGCACACCTCGGAGGCATCGAATTGCTGCAGACATGCCCAAAGAAAGACAAGGAAAAAGCTGAAGATTCGTTGGCCAGAAAGCAGACCGACTGGAGAGCAATAAGTGAGTGTGAAACAGTCAAGACTTCACCTGTCAGCACAGTGTTCTCAGAGTCCATTCCCACCGCCGTGGCTGGCCTTCCCACCACCAGCAACAGCAGCAGCACTGATAACTACAGCTACAACTGGAAAGGTGCTGAAGGCCAGGTAGTTCTCGCTCCTGGGAAGAAAGACATCAGGGAAGAGGACAGTGAGGAGGAAAAGAAGGAAGAAGATGAGGAGGTGTGTAAGAAAGAAGCTATCAAAGTCCTGTGTAACATCATCTACAACAGCCCCCGGGCACAAGAGAGGGCCAGCACACTCAGGTGAAATATTCTTTAAATCAGCTGATATGAAAAAAGATTCTCTGTATTGAACCTTAAAACTCTGCCGGCTATTTGGTCTCCCCGAGGTCTACCTCCTCCACCACCAGGAGCGGTGGTGGAGGAGGTCTGTGATGGATAGTTTCCCTTCAGCTGATCTACGGAAGTTTTCCAGGTTTCTATCCCGTCCAGGAGGTTTACAATCCAGCCACTAAATGTAGTTTTATTCAGAGACTATCTGGTAAATCCACAATGATCCATGATAACAGCATTATTTATCACATTTCATCATAAAAACATCACTATCACTACTATGTTGCTAAGAGACCTCTATTTAGACCTGGACATGATGATGAAGCTGGGATTAAAAGCTGCTATAGACTGGTTCCATGGTTCCATGGATGGCAGCATTTCTTTACTCTTCCTCTTATAGAATATGGATACTGATGATGCTTACTAGCTGCTTAGCAACCCCTGGCCTTACCCTTAATTTTATTCCTGTTTCCATGGAAGGCTTCTCCAAGGTTTGTGGGAGAGTTTGAAGGATGCAATCTGGAGTAGTGCCCCACCTAGTGGCCAGTTCTACAAACTGCGACTGCTGTTCTTACTGACAGCCCTGAGACCAGAGCTCAGACTGCAGCTGCAGCAGGTAAATGTTGTTCAGTCTAACACGAGTTCCACAACATTTAGTTTTCTATGGATCAAAATGAACCAGTTTCCAGACTGCAACCATTGATGATCATGGAAAACCTACATGGCATGGTTCCATTGTCTGTGGCTGTCTTGTCTCATCATTGTTATCTTACAGTAATGTTTTTGTATTTATATAACCTTAAATTAATTCTATAAGTTATAAGACTCTGTGTGAAATGTAAATAAAAAGTGAACAATAAACTCCACATCCCATCTTTTATTCCTGGTAGAAGAAAAACAACACATCAGAGGATGAAGCTGACATGAAACTAACAACCTTCTGGAAACATCTGGGAAGTGAGGAGACCAGTTGCTGGAGTTTTAGGAGAGGAATGTTGTCCCATTCTGGTCTGATGCAGGATTCTAGCTGCTCTACAGTCCTGGACCCTGGTTGTTGGATTTCTGCTTCCATGATGCTCCAGATGTTGTGTACTGGTGAAAGGTCTGGACTGCAGGCAGGCCAGTTCAGCAGCTGGACTCTTCTCCTGTGAAGCCATGCTGCTGTGATGGATGCAGGATGTGGTTCAGCATCGTCTTGCTGAAATCTGCAAGGTCTTCCCTGAAAGAGACGTTGTCTGGATGGGAGCAGATGTTGCTCTAAAACCTTCATGTACTTTTCAGCATTGATGGAGCTTCACAGATGTGGAAGCTGCCCACGCCATAGGCACTAATGCAGCCCCATCCCATCAGAGATGCAGCTTTTCACCTGTCCACTGATAACAAGCTGGATGCTCCCTCTCCTCTTTAGTCTGCAGGACACGCCGTCCATGCTTTCCACAAACTAGTTCACATCTTCATCCAGGTTTCCACTTTGCCTCAGACCGTTTTAAATGAGCTTTGGTCCAGAGAAGACGGAAGAAGCTGGTTCTGGATCCTGTTCACATCTGGCTTCTTCTCTGCATGATGGAGCTTTAACCTGCATTTGTGGGTTTCAGGGTGAACTGTGTTCACAGACAGTTGTTTCTGGAAGTCTTCCTGAGTCCATGCAGTGGTTTCCAGTAGAGAATAATGTCTGCTTTTAATGCAGAAGATCACCAGCATCCAGCCTTGTCCCATGCATACAGAGATTCCTCCTGGTTCTCTGAATCTTCTGATGATGTTCTACACTGTAGATGGAGGATCTTCAGAGTCTGAGGAACATTTTTCTGAAATTGTTCCAGTTTTAGATCCAGTTTGTCTCAGATTGGTGAAGCTCTGTCCATCTTTCCATCTGAGAGACTCTGCCTCTCTGAAATGCTCCTTTTATACCAGTCATGTTACTGACCTGTTGCCAGGTAACCTGGTTAGTTGTCCAATGCTCCGCCAGGTGTTTCTGGTTTGTACCAGGTACTTTTCCAGCTTTTTGTTGCTCCTGTTCCAACTTTTTCCATCAGATTTACTATCAGCTCATATTTTCATCACATGGTGAAACGTCTCCGTTTCATCCTCTGATGTGTTGGTGATCTGCTGCTGGGAATAAAAGATGGAGGATGGGATTTAGACATCATTGTTTTCTGTTTGTTTGTTTGTTTTTTTATTTATTATTTTTTTATTTGATACAGCAATATGACTTATGGAGTTGGGGATGTATATTATTTCTCTTGGATTACCATAAAAACCATCATATATTTTTTTTACATCATCCTCAGATATATGTGGGTTTTTCCCCATCAGGAGCACGGAGTGTCGGTGTTGACCAAAGCTTTGGAGCAGTACCTGGCTGTGAGGTGGGGGGAGGGATACGAGGTTATTATTGATGACACAGCCCCTCCCATCTCCAGAGAAACATCCCAAGACATCACTGAGATTCTCAAGACGCTTTTCAACATTGCTCACAAGTTCCACAGAAAGGAGCCGGATGAGGTGAAAAACAGCCACAGATCTGCCCCACTGAGTCTGAAATTAATCTGTTGATTCATTCTGTGACGCCTGTTCAGAGCCATGATTTCATCTCCAGTTCGCTGGATCAGAGAAACTACTGATGCTGCTGGTGGACATGTAGACTAGATAAAACTGATTCAGAGTGGAACATGACATTTATCAGTAGTGTTTTGCAGAAATCTCTTGCTGGTGACTAGGAAGCAATGTGGCAGTGGGCAAAGTAAAGAGCATCAGTAGGTTGAGTACACTCCTCATTTTCCAGCCTTTCCTGACTCTGCCGTCAGGTCAGGTGTATTTTTTATAGAGAAATATCCAAGTAAGTCCAACTAATTACTCCTTCTAACTTCCTCACAACTTATGAGCCAGAGCCAGTAGCTTTATCAACCAGTCAAACTTTATTTATACTGCACTTTTCATAGAGAGGATG
This sequence comes from Melanotaenia boesemani, assembly GCF_017639745.1. Lineage (NCBI taxonomy): Eukaryota > Metazoa > Chordata > Actinopteri > Atheriniformes > Melanotaeniidae > Melanotaenia > Melanotaenia boesemani. The sequence goes on from NC_055683.1 coordinate 1,763,263, forward strand.
CATCACAATACACACACACACAAACAACAATGTTAGGTTAAAAGGTGTCAGGTTTGGTGTTGATGGGTTACCATATGATTGTTACTGTGAAAACCAGATATCATGGTTTTCACTGCATGATATAGAAATATTTATTCCAGTGTAAAACCAGTATGGAGGCCGCTGTGTTTCTTTCAGTATACCTAGTTTGGTCATTTTACTGAAAGTGGTGTTTCTGGGTTTTATTATAATAATATTCTTATTAGTGTATTTTTGGGCCTAAAATATTAACAAAGCGGGTTTAAAGTAAACACGAGCAGATGATGATGAGGTTACACTGAAAAACAGGACACCCAACATGGATATGGTAAAGATCTCTTTAAGATTTCTTCTATCCATTTTCTATACTGTTTAGTCCTGATCAGGGTCACAGGGACGCTGGACCCCAGCAGTTAGCAGGTACACCTGGACAGGTTGACAGTCCATCACAAGACCAATACAAAAACGTTCACTCCTAAGGAGGATGTAGAGTGACCATTTAAGCCAACATGCATGTCTTTGGCTGGTGGGAGGAAGCCGGAGCACCTGGGGACAACCTGCACACCCGACACGAGAGCAACAAGTAAATGTTTAAATACGAGCAGAGCATCGTGTGTAAGTGTTTATCTGGACAGAAATTACTTTCCTCTTTTTAGAAAATAAGTTAAAATCCTAAAAATGCACCAACCTTGGCCCTACAAAAACAAAACCAGCATACGCCAAATACAGTCAACTTTTGGGATTATAAAAACTAAACATGAATAAAGACACATTCCATATTAATCCTCCTAAGAGCCACGCTCGGGAAAACCAGGATTTCCAGGAAAAAGGGAGATGATGTTAATAAGATCAACCACTAAAACATGTTCTGTCATTGTGAAACAAAACTTCATGTTATAAAACCCATCCAGATAAATAAGGAGCCAGTCTGCTGCCAGCATGTAGCAGCCAGTGTGGAAAGTAGCTTTGGTCCTTCATTGTCCCAATTTCTGTCCACACGGTCTTTATTTCCCGCAACTCCTCGTCCACCTGGATTATAGCGGTGATGGTGTCCCCCTGCACCGCCCACCCAGCTGGAGCCCCGCCCACCCAGCTGGAGCACCCAGCAACTAGAAAGAAATATTTAACTTTATTTAAGTTAATTTAACACTAAATAATCTGTTAACCTCAGATGTATCTGTACATATTTATTTTATAAATTAAAACAAATTACCACCATCATTACTGTTATTTAGAAGACGCTTTTCTCCTGTCTGGGAATCGAACTTCGATCTCCTGCATGACAGACGGATGTTCTACCGACTGAGATATCCAGCTACATGTCGGTGTGTCTTCCCTTCCCTGTGATGACAGCATCTCCACCTGCTGCCACTATTCTGTCTTTCTGACACCAGTAACGTCCACGCCGTGTCCACCAGTTAAACATTTTTACCTTTTCCAACGTGGTCCATCAGGATCTCTGTCTCACAACCTGAAAAATTCCACTTCTTCCCTCTTTTTCCCTCCCGAGCTGTCATGGAAATGTGATGAATATGTATTACAGGCGTCCACCATTTATAGCCACCATGTGGGCGGAGCAAGGTGTTCCCTCACGTGTGCCGCTTTAGAGTTGGTTATGGTTTATAAACGGAAACAGGTGGAGGACGCGTGTGTGCTTTTATAAATCTGAAACAAAAGTGCAGCGTTTCCTTTTTGCACCGCAGACGCCGCCTGTAGTTTCCTTTGCTACACATAGTTTGATAAATGAGGTGCCTGATCACCAGCAGTAGCCCACAATCAAAACTATTCCAATTACACCAAAGGCGACGCCACAGTTAGTTCTAAAAAGTTCAGGGGGAAAGCCAAAATCTAAGTTATTTGAGAAATATATATCTAAAAACCAGGGCTGTCAAAAATAGTGTGTTAATGGTGGTAACTAATTTATGTAAATAATTGCGTTAATAATTTTAACACAATTAAAGCATGTGAGTCATGACAAGCTCTATACATCCATCATTTCTGTTATGATGGTGGGACATGGAGAGGCCAGATGGAAAACACAAGCCAACTGGCTCCATTGATGGAGCAACTAATGGACGTTGCCTCTGTGGGGAATTAGGATGTTTTAACACACCCTCTTTTCCTGGTAAGAGGGTTCCACGCCCACACTTTTCTCCCCATTTTTCTTTTTTTTTTAATCTTATCCTGCAACAACATGGCTGCTCTAGAGGATCTCTGGTGTCTCTGTTTGAGCAGCAGCAGCTTCCTCCCTCTCCTCTCATGTTGTTCCGTGTGTTGCAGCAAAACGGTAACTTATTTGAGGGCCGCTGCGGGCTAAACTCTGGGATATCTATTCTATTCTATTCTACAGTCATTTATCAGACGCTTTTATCCAAAATGACTTACATTTTAGAGTTAGAACAACACAAGCAAGAATTCAAACAAGATGGGACGTCATCATTAAGTGATAGTCAGACTGCTGTGAGTCCAGGTGGACCATGTCATGTAGTGCTAGAGGCGGTGCATATAGAGGCGGTGCAGATAGAGGCGGTGCAGATAGAGGCGGTGCATATAGAGGCGGTGATTTTGAGGAAAATCCCATATAAAAGAGAGAATTTGTTTAACTTCAGCAGAACAAGCACTGATTTCAATCAGGGTTGGTACAGTCAGTTCGGTGAGTTTACTGCTTGAGTTTCGGTCTTTATCTGCCAGACGCACGTTCCAAAGTATTCCCAAGCCCTTCTGTGTCAGCAGCGATACGTTTATTTTTTCCATGTATAGTTCCAAAAAAACACATCCAGTTAACAAATAAACGATATTCTAAATGAAACAGACTCATACTTATAGTATATAATATGAGATACACAATCAACAGAAAATGTGACCACCACCGAGCTCACTCCATTTCCTCATCCATTCATTAAAAACACTGTTGGTACTTTTCAAACTTTGTGACACACACATGCCCACAGCAACACAGCCACATTCACCTGTTGGTCCAGGAGGATCCCAAGGCGTTCCCAGGCCAGGCGAGAGATGTAATACTTCCAGCGTGTCCTGGCTCTTCCTCACGGTGGGATGTGCCCGGACCACCTCACCATGTAAGTCATTCACTGGTTACTAGTAAAGAACCCATGTTTCTACCACTACCATCAAATTCTATCCTCCATCTGCTTCTATCCTCCAACTGTTTCCATCCTCCATCTACTTCCATCCTCCATCTCCTTCCATCCTCCATCTGCTTCTATCCTCCATCTCCTTCTATCCTCCATCTCCTTCCATCCTCCATCTCCTTCCATCCTCCATCTCTTTCTATCCTCCATTTGCTTCTATCCTCCATCTACTTCTATCCTCCATCTGCTTCTATCCTCCATCTCCTTCTATCCTCCATCTCCTTCTATCCTCCATTTGCTTCTATCCTCCATCTACTTCTATCCTCCATCTGCTTCTATCCTCCATCTCCTTCCATCCTCCATCTGCTTCTATCCTCCATCTTCTTCTATCCTCCATCTCCTTCCATCCTCCATCTCCTTCCATCCTCCATCTCTTTCTATCCTCCATTTGCTTCTATCCTCCATCTCCTTCTATCCTCCATCTCCTTCTATCCTCCATCTCTTTCTATCCTCCATTTGCTTCTATCCTCCATCTACTTCTATCCTCCATCTGCTTCTATCCTCCATCTCCTATCCTCCATCTCCTTCCATCCTCCATCTCCTTCCATCCTCCATCTCCTTCCATCCTCCATCTCTTTTTATCCTCCATTTGCTTCTATCCTCCATCTACTTCTATCCTCCATCTGCTTCTATCCTCCATCTCCTTCTATCCTCCATCTCCTTCTATCCTCCATCTCTTTCTATCCTCCATTTGCTTCTATCCTCCATCTACTTCTATCCTCCATCTGCTTCTATCCTCCATCTCCTTCTATCCTCCATCTCCTTCCATCCTCCATCTCCTTCCATCCTCCATATCCTTCCATCCTCCATCTCTTTCTATCCTCCATTTGCTTCTATCCTCCATCTACTTCTATCCTCCATCTGCTTCTATCCTCCATCTCCTTCCATCCTCCATCTACTTCCATCCCCCATCTGATTCTATTCTCCATCTCCTTCCATCCTCCGTCTCCTTCCATCCTCCATCTACTTCCATCCTCCATCTGATTCTATTCTCCATCTCCTTCCATCCTCCATCTCCTTCCATCTCCTTCCATTCACCATCTACTTCCATCCTCCATCTGCTTCCATCCCCCATCTGATTCTATTCTCCATCTCCTTCCATCCTCCGTCTCCTTCCATCCTCCATCTACTTCCATCCCCCATCTGATTCTATTCTCCATCTACTTATATCCTCCATCTACTTCCATCCTCCATCTACTTCCATCCCCCATCTGATTCTATTCTCCATCTCCTTCCATCCTCCGTCTCCTTCCATCCACCATCTACTTATATCCTCCATCTGATTCCATCCTCCATCTACTTCTATCCTCCATCTACTTCCATCCTCCATCTTCTTCCATCCCCCATCTGATTCTATTCTCCATCTCCTTCCATCCACCATCTACTTATATCCTCCATCTGATTCCATCCTCCATCTACTTCTATCCTCCATCTACTTCCATCCTCCATCTCCTTCCATCCCCCATCTGATTCTATTCTCCATCTCCTTCCATCCTCCGTCTCCTTCCATCCTCCATCTGATTCTATTCTCCATCTCCTTCCATCCTCCATCTACTTCCATCCTCCATCTCCTTCCATCCCCCATCTGTTTCTATTCTCCATCTCCTTCCATCCTCCATCTACTTCCATCCTCCATCTCCTTCCATCCCCCATCTGATTCTATTCTCCATCTCCTTCCATCCACCATCTACTTATATCCTCCATCTGATTCCATCCTCCATCTACTTCTATCCTCCATCTACTTCAATCCTCCATCTCCTTCCATCCCCCATCTGATTCTATTCTCCATCTCCTTCCATCCTCCATTTGATTCTATTCTCCATCTCCTTCCATCCTCCATCTACTTCCATCCTCCATCTCCTTCCATCCCCCATCTGTTTCTATTCTCCATCTCCTTCCATCCTCCATCTACTTCCATCCTCCATCTGATTCTATTCTCCATCTACTTCCATCCTCCATCTCCTTCCATCCCCCATCTGTTTCTATTCTCCATCTCCTTCCATCCTCCATCTACTTCCATCCTCCATCTACTTCCATCCTCCATCTGATTCTATTCTCCATCTCCTTCCATCCTCCATCTACTTCCATCCTCCATCTGCTTCCATCCCCCATCTGATTCTATTCTCCATCTACTTATATCCTCCATCTGATTCCATCCTCCATCTCCTTCCATCCCCCATCTACTTCTATCCTCCATCTGCTTCCATCATCAAACTGCTTCCATCCTCCAACATTTTAAGTTTGATGTATCTCATCCAGACAGAGCTGCTGGTGAATGAAACAGTTCTGTGTTGTGATCTGGCTGGTTTAAAATCAAACTTTGCTCTCAATGTTCAGCTGTCTGTTCTCTTTAACAAAATAAACTTTAACAGGATGAAGAACTGAACTAAAACAGGGATTATAATATATTCTGTAACTTTCTTAGTACTTACGTGATACGTGATATAACATGTACATATAGAGAGTGATGCACTGATACGGAAAGGCCCAGAATCTGCTCTGTAGATGGGAAATACATTCTGACCCAGTCCTCCACCTCCTACTGGATCCAGACCAGGGACCTCATATCTAAACCTGAGCGTAGCAAAGCAGACGACAGGTGGCGTCCGCAGGGAAAACAGGAAATGGGGTGCACAAAACCTTCCAGATTTATAAAAGTGTGCTCACACATGTCCTACGCCTGTTTCTGTTTATAACTGTTTATAACTCAGAATCTACTCTAAAGTTGGTGCATGTGAGGAAGCGCCTTGGTGGCCATAAATGGTCAGGTGACCGCCTGTAATACATATTCATCACTTCATTTCCATGATGACTCAGGGGTGAAAAGATGGAAGAAGATTTTTTTGGAATGTGAGACAGAGATCCTGATAGACCACGATTGAAAACTAGAACAGGTTTTTTCTGGTGGGGATGGTGTGGTCATCACTAGGTCAGAAAGGCGGAGGAGGGCAGCAGGTGGAGATGCTGTCAACGCCGTGTCAGAGGGAAGACACGCCAGAGAGGAGGATGGTTTGGCTGGAAATCTCAGTCGGTAGAGCATCCGTCTGCCATGCGGGAGACCAAAGTTTGAATCCCACAAGGGTGAATATTGCCACCTTCCAGTTGGGGCCTTAGGCAAGATGCTACAGCCCACAGTAGGTCTCTTTAAAGAAAAGCATCTGCTCAATGACAGTAATGATGCAGGTAATGTAGTCTTTGGTTTTAATGTATAAAATAAATATGTACAGCTACATCTGAGATTGGTAACAGTTTATTTAATGGTAAATAATATTTCTTTCTAGTTCCTGGGTGCTCCAGCTGGGTGGGCGGGGCTGCAGCCGTGATTGGAGAGGGTGAGGCCAGAGACTCCACGCAGCACCACAGCAGCCGTGTCCTCAGAAGAAGTCCTGCAGGTGCAGAGGGACACCATCACGCTATTAACCAGGTAGACAAGGAGCTGCAGGAGATAAAGACCGTCTTGATGGAAACTATGACAACACAAAAAAAAACATTGTGTAAGAATAAATAAATAAAAGGAAATCCTCTTCTTGTGTGTTTCATTAGTTTTGCATCACTTCTAGACCTCCAGCCACCAGTCTGGTCCTGCTCTGCTCGGTCCTAGAATAAATGACCAAAGCTACTTCTCGCATTTTCTTTTACTGACTGATAAATGTGGCAGCAGACTCTCCACCTCATCATTTCCTTGATTTTATTCTGTACTGTTGGTGTCACAGTTTCCTGTTTCTCCAGATTTTGTGCGTATGCCATGGTCAGAGTTTGCGTGGAGGTAGGAACATTCTCCCACCACGTTTGGTTCTCCCACCTGGTCCACTTCCTTCACATGTCATCATCTATGTCATCAAATCACTCTCTGACAGACGCTTCACTAATTTAAATATTAGTTTGTTGGACTACCTCATGTTACATACCTGTATTTGGGAGGGGGGAACATGCAGACTCCACACAGAAAGGCCACCTTTCAAACCTCCCCCCTCAGCTGAGGCTCAAACTAGGCTAACTGCTACACCACCATGCAGCCCTTACAACATTTTTTCATCACTTTTTTCTGTATTGAGGCAAAATCTAAAGTATCCAAACAACTAAAATAGTGTCAGAGCCCTCTGGGTTTTTGGGGCTTTGCTTTTTACCTTCGGGTAAAACAGCTGCCACCACTCTACAACAAACAATATTTATCTGGAACTAAGCTGTTGAAGTCTGTTCTACCCTGTTTTAATGCCAGTCATTAAGGTGGAACTTGGAGAACCTGATATTTTGTGAAGAACCCCTGGATGCATCAGACCCACCAAGTTATCTCAGTACTACACAGAACTGCTAACTACCATGAGTGTAACAGCTGTGTGTTGTTTACAGGAAGACTCAGCTCTCTATCGCCACCTAGCAGCTGTGCTACGCTGCTGCCTGTTGCAGTCATGTGATGGAGAAGACACGCTGGAGGAACTTCAAGGGTCAGAGGGCTACCTTCCCAGCTTTTGACAGAAACTACTGACTGAAAGCTGCGGCTCAGATCATGTTGCTAACACTAAAATCTCTTTCACAGACACACGGTAAACATCCTATCAGTGCTGCCTCTGGCATGTCTGGATGTTCTGCTGGCTGTTCCCATGGACCAGGCCAGCCATAAGTGTGAAGGGATCAACATGGACTGTGTCCACGCGATGCTGATGCTGATGGACAGACGCCTGAACAGGGCAAGCATGACTGGGTCTGACAGGAATCTGCTCTGAAGCATCTGCTGCTCTGACCTTAACTGACCTGGCAAATGTCAAAACCTATTTTCAGGGTCAGAAGCTGAAGGAGAAACTTACGCCAGTTCTGAATTTACTAACCGAGAGTTCCCGGGTCCACAGAGAGACACGTCACTACCTCCGGCAAAAGGTAGTTTCATTCCTTTTCATCTTCTCCCAGCTCATCCATCCATGTTCTATCCCACCTAGTCCACTTCAGAACCCTAGTCCACTTCAGGAGCCTAGTCCAGTTCAGGAGCCTAGTCCAGTTCAGAAGTCTAGTCCAGTTCAGAAGCCTAGTCCCGTTCAGGAGCCTAGTCCAGTTCAGAAGTCTAGTCCAGTTCAGGAGCCTAGTCCCGTTCAGGAGCCTAGTCCAGTTCAGGAGCCTAGTCCAGTTCAGGAGCTTAGTCCAGTTCAGAAGCCTAGTCCACTTCAGGAGCCTAGTCCAGTTCAGGAGCTTAGTCCAGTTCAGAAGCCTAGTCCAGTTCAGAAGCCTAGTCCACTTCTGGAGCCTAGTCCAGTTCAGAAGCCTAGTCCAGTTCAGAAGCCTAGTCCACTTCAGGAGCCTAGTCCAGTTCAGGAGCTTAGTCCAGTTCAGAAGCCTAGTCCAGTTCAGAAGCCTAGTCCACTTCTGGAGCCTAGTCCAGTTCAGGAGCTTAGTCCAGTTCAGAAGCCTAGTCCAGTTCAGAAGCCTAGTCCACTTCTGGAGCCTAGTCCAGTTCAGAAGCCTAGTCCAGTTCAGGAGCCTAGTCCAGTTCAGAAGCCTAGTCCAGCAGTTAACAGGTGAGAGGTAGGTACTTACTGGACAGGTGTACCTGAAATGATCAGAAACATGGAGATTTAATCGACATGGATGCTTGTGTTTCAGATAAGAAGCCGTGATGTGTTGGAACAGTTTCATCAGGTTTCCTGAAAATGTGACTGGAAGCATCTTTACAAACTGGAGCAGAAGCTGGGTTTTAGAGATCTGAAACCACCTCCCTTCAGTTTTAGGATATTTAGATTAAAAACGGGTACTTGATAAGAAAATGTAAATGGTAAATGGTCTGTATTTACATAGCACTTTACTGTACCTGGAATGATACACAGATGATATTAACATTCATCCATTCACACACAGATTCATGCACTGATGGCAGAAGCTGCCATGCAAGGCGCTCAACCAGGACTCGAATTACACTGGGGCTTTCGGGGGAGCCTTAGGCTATGTCCACATGGCACTGAAGCTGGTTCAGGTGTGAAAATGGTGGCGAAAACTAGGAGAAAGGTTTTAACATCCCCATGACACCGCTGTAGTACATCCTACAGGCTGTGGGGGCGCTAAAGAGTAACACTCCAAAGCTAGAGCAGAACAATGCATGGGCAGATAAAGACTCACTGCGTGTTGCAGGAAGTTCACATTGGAAGCAGACAAGAGAAGATGGCTGAGGATTCACTGCGAAGCAAAAGAGAAAAACTTCTTTGGACTAATGTCTTGCCACCTCGACTTGAACTCAACATGGCCGAGGATCGAACCGGCTACAAGATTACGATTACGCTCTACCTTGATGAGCCACGCCGGTCCCTGGGCTCAATTGAACCTTTAACCACATCCAACCGTAACAATAACAGATTTACAGAAGCACTGGGAGCAAAAAACATCTGGAGTTGTAAACAAGGATTTAAAAAAGGTTTTGTTAATCTAAGTGGTGACAGAAACTGTTTTAAATGTGAGGTGTTAAAGGGTCGACATTAAGGAAATGAGATCTTAATAATAGAGGGATTCCTAGCTGGGGAATTAATAATATAGATAAATGGTTGATGACTGGAAAACTGGAATTCTGGGTCTTATGGTGATCTCTAGAGGTGCTGTTCAGGTTGGTTAACCTCCTGCTTTTAGTAAAAACAAACAAACCCAAAATGAGCTGCTAGAAAGCAGAAGATTAACCAAAGCCGTCTCTCTACAGGTTGCAAAATATTAAAAGTCTTCATTTTCATGGAGAATGAAAAAAAGACCAGGTTTTCATCAGGTGTGGTTCACACTCCGGGATTAAATCTCACCAGTCAGCTGACTGACAAACCAGCCAGAGTCTAGAGCCTGGCCAGGTGTGGATGCCAGGGTTCGGCCAGCTGGCTCCTGCAGAGCTGCAGTGCTGCAGGTTTTACGTGTTTCCTTATCAAGTTCTGTTTAGTGACTCCTTCACTGCTCTTATAAAAAACAAATGTAAAATCAGTCATATCTTGCATCGAGCCTCTGATTGGTTGTTAAACATTATTTTAAAACATAATACAAAATTAACATTTAGCATAAACTATGCTAACTGTTAATGCCTTTTGGAAAAGTGTAAACAGCTTCATACTTCTATAAAAATGCTGATCTCTACGTGTTTACTCATTTCATCCACTTCATTACTTTGATCATTTATTTGTACTTAATTCACAAAGCCTCAGTTTCATTAGACTAAATGTGCAGTTTAATTTCCAAAAAGCTAAAAGCTACTAGCTTAACCCAGACTGATATTTGATCTACTTTTCAGAGTATCACAGTAAATAGTGTCAAATCATTTAAAAACAAGATTTACATTAAATACTCTCTTGAGCGGCATCCACATTGGTCTGCAAGGAAGACCACGTAGCCCAAAACCAGGTGTCGGAATCTGCGCAGACACATGCATGTTTGTCCATTCAGAGACACCGTAGTAAAAATGTAGGCAGCTGCCATGTATGTGGACCCAAAGACAAGTATGTGACATATAAATGCTTCATTCTAGGAGATGGGTCTGTAACCTCTCCTATCCAAAGAGCCACTTTTCCTTCAGCCAGCTAGGTAAAACCTGTTTAGAGACAAGACAACTAAGAAGTTTTGATAAATATTTACTATTTTTAGCCATGTATTAAGAGCCATTGTGGAAGGTCCAGAGACCCGCTTGCTGCTCCAGAGCTGCAGGTTGAAGACCCCTAGGAGAATTAAAAGATAACAGTTATTTTAGTAAAGTCATCAGAAACCAATAGAAATGGATAGAATATCTTTTTCTGTCATTGATCTGTGATTTTGTTCCACGCTGCACCGTTTAACACAAGGAAATTACATTATCCAGTTCTGGATGGGGATGGAAATAAAAATAAGGGAAAAGAAAAGGGAGCCTTCTTCCATGATGCACTAAAACCTTTCTCAGCATTTCACAAAAAAGGAGAAATGTCTTTTCCATCCATGACGTGAGTTCCTTCGATGACTTCCAGATCATCAGGTCTTTGTTGTGTTGTTGTTTTGTTTGGGCTGGATGGGGTTCTTGTCTTTTAGTCTTTTCCTGGTACAGCCAACATACAAACCTCCTCATGGACGCGCCAGCCAGTAAACTATGTTACTCTTGATTCTTCATGTCCTGAAAATAATCTTTAATCTCCCATGTGTGTTGTTGGAATTTGGTGTAGATCTTGCCGCCACTGAGGGATGTTGGAGTCCGTCCTGAGCATGACGGCACACTCAGAGGCAAACTGGTCCGCCTGATGACGCATGTGGACACGGATGTGAAGGATTGTGCTGCTGAGCTGCTGTTTGTGCTCTGCAAAGAGAATGGTAAAGTTCACCAGACTCAGTATTAAACCATCAATGTGTTGAACACGACACCAGCTACTCTTCAGTAAAGTTTCCATGTTTTTTCACAGTGAGCCGATTTGTGAAGTACACAGGTTATGGTAACGCTGCAGGGCTGCTGGCAGCGCGGGGTCTGCTGAACGGGAGAAGGAACTCGGTGGATAGCAGTTACGCATCCAGCTACTCCAGCGACTCGGATTCAGACACAGAGGAGTACCGAGAGGCCAGAGCGAAGATCAACCTGGTCACCGGTCGGGTGGAGGCGGAGCAGCCTGATCCCATGGAGGGCATGACGGAGGAGGAGAAGGAGGAGGAGGCCCGTCGCCTCATCTGCATCATCAACAGACTGTCACGGTGACGATACTCTTTTATCCAGGGGGTTGAACTAGGGGCCACATCAGAACAATCTGGTCTGCAGTAAAATAACAGCAACCTAGAAATAATGTTTCACTACAAACAAGTACATTATCCAGATGTTTACATTTAATTATCTATCCTCTTAGAAAATGTTATAAACAACCTGAAATTTATAGAGAAAAATAAAGTTTCAACTATATTTGACCTCAGTTACACATTTATATAATTTCTGTATGTATTTTATTCAATTAATTTTTATTACAAATGTTTTTCAAATTTAAATTTATTCATAGAGCACATTTTAAAAAGTGCTGTACAACAATATATAATAACATCAATATGAAGGACAAGAAGGAGGAACCATGGAGGGGGAGGCTGGATGCCACAATCAAGGCAAGTCGGAGGGAAGTTAGTCAACTGTCACACCTCCGGAAGGGTACAACCACAAAAGGGGATCCCAGGAGGTACAGCCAGATGACCTTACCTGAGGCTGGAAACTGCCAAACAAGAGACACAAGAGAAATAGAGGCCAGCTTAAGTATCCTCCCACTGGCAGGGTAATACCACGCTAACCCACCAAGGCTGGAGACTGAACAATACTGGAAATCATATGGGAGAAGGGGGCATTAAAAAGTGAAGCACAGTGATTAAAAGAACTAAGAGTGGACCACAGCTCTCTCCTTGAACAAAGTCCAGTTACCATCATGGTGGCAGACATCCAGCTAATAATCACAGGTATGAAGAACTGGTCAGCACCTGGTCTAGACATGATCCATGCCTTCTGGATAAAGACGCTAACTTCACTCCATGAGCACCTAGCTGCACAAATTACCAATTGCTGAGGGCTAGGACCCACCCTGAATGGATGACCAAGGGATGAACAGTCCTGATACTGAAAGATCCCCAGAATGGAACAGTCCCATCCAACTATTGGCCAATAACCTGCAAACTCAATGAGGCTGTGGCAGACCACCCTGGAGGCCAACTTCAAGCCAATTGCAAGTCTCAGGGTGTATACCCTGAGACTTGTCTTTTTGCTGCTGTTCTGCATAGGCCTGAACCCCCTCAGCCAATTAATCAAGACTGGCTATGGCTCCTGACTCACCATCAGTCATCTCCTCTACATGGATGACATCCAGCTGTACGCCAAGAGTGAGCGAGACATTGCAGTGTCATTCGGACTGGAGAAATATGCCCAGATGTTAACAAAGAGAGGGAAGGTAGTCCATACAGAGGGCAGAATAACAGATGTTGATGTTTGCATACCAAGGTACTTTTCCCCTTTTCAAGCATGATCTTTGTTTCATTTTTTTTTTTTTTTTTTTTTGTATTTGGAATTGTCATGGCTGTACATGTGGTTTTGTATGTGCTCGAAATAAACTACTTACTTACTTACTTACCACAAGCAAACAGCAACCATAAAGAAGTCACAAGTAAAGCTGCCACAGCCAAATATCTGCAATGAGTAAGGCAAGTCCTGAGAAGTCAGACCAATGAAGAGAACAAGATCTGGGCAGTTAGCAGCTATGCCCTGCCAGTGTTCAGATACCCTGCTGGTCAATGGAAGAATTTCAGACCACAGATGTTAAAACATGGAAGCTGTTCATCATGCATGGATGGTTTCACCCCATATCTAGTGTCCAGAGGCTATTCACTAAGCACAGAGACGCAGGGATGAACCACAGACAGATAGCTAAAGTGGTGGATATGAACAAGTCCTACCAATGGCTAGAGAGGGCTGGACTGAAGGACAGCACAGAGGAACTAATCATGGCAGCACAGCAGCAAGTCTTGTGTACCAGGACAATGGAGGTCCAGATCTACCACACCAGACAGGACCCCAGGTCTACGACAACAGGCAGGACCCCAGGTCTACCTCACCAAACAGGACCCCAGGTCTACCACACTATGCAGGACCCCAGGTCTACCACACCAAGCAAGACCCCAGGTCTACCACACCAGGCAGGACCCCAGGTCTACCACACCAGACAGGACCCGAGGTCTACTACACCGGACAGGACCCCAGGTCTACCACACCAGGCAGGACCACAGGTCTACCACACCAAGCAGGACCCCAGGTCTACCACAACAGGCAGAACCCCAGGTCTACCACACCAGGCAAGACCCCAGGTCTACAACACCATGCAGGATCCCAGATCTACCATACCAGGCAGGACCCCAGGTCTTCCACACCAGACAGGACCCCAGGTCTACGACAACAGGCAGGACCCCAGGTCTACCTCACCAGGCAGGACCCAGGTCGACCACACCAGGCAGGACCCCAGGTCTACCACACCAAGCAGGACCCCAGATCTACCACACCAGGCAGGACCCCAGGTCTACCACACTAAGCAAGACCCCAGGTCTACCACACCAGGCAGGACCCCAGGTCTACCACACCAGGCAGGACCCCAGGTCTACCACACCAAGCAGGACCCCAGGTCTACCACACCAGGTAGGACCCCAGATCTACCACACCAGGCAGGACCCCAGATGCAGGCTGTGCAAAGAGGCCCCTGAAACAATCTAGCACCTCACAGCAGGGTGTAAGATACTGGCAGGCAAAGAATACATGGAACACCATAACCAAGTAGCCAGTATAGTGTACAGAAACATCTGTGCAGAATATGGAATAAGGTCACAATGAGAAACACCTCCCAAGGTGGTGGAGAATGAGAGGGCTAAGATCCTGTGGGACTTCCAGATACAAACCTAGATACAGTGGACAACCAACCGGACATTTTTATCATGGATAAGCAGCAAAGGAAAGCCATAGTGATGGATGTAGCCCAACGATGGAAATATCAGGATAAAGGAACACGAGAACCTTGAGAAATACTAAGGACTCAAGGAAGAGCTGGAGAAAGCCTGGAAGATGAAGGCAACAGAGTACCAGTGGTCATCGGAGTACTGGGGGCCATGTCCCCTCCACACTGGAGAAGTGGCTCCAACAGATACCTGAAGAACCATCAGATATCTCCATCTAGAAGAGAGCAGTCCTAGAAACAGCCGTGCTAGCAGCCGTGCTAACACGGAAAGCTTAATGAAAGTGTTTTTAACATAGTGGAGGGTAAGGAACTGATATATCTCAGAAGCGGTAAAACAGAAGGAGAGTGTGTTAACTGTTATATCGTGTGGAAAGGACAAACAGCGGAGAATATCCATTTCCATGTGCAGCTAACAGGGCTAGCAAAGCAGAGCAAACAAGCAAGGTACACAGAAAGTGACACAATACATAGGCCATCTTTGACAGTGAATGGAAAACAAGACTAGTTACTTTTATTAAAATTTCCATTTATTATCTTCTTTGTTATTTTCATGTTTACTAAGTTCATCCTGCTGGCCAGATTGGGACTTCTGGTGTGCCGGTTTTGCCATGATTCAGACTGAACATCCTGCTCTACTCATTGAGTTATTTCTGACTCGTCTGTGCTCTGCAGAGACCAGATCATTCAGCCGATGGGGGTGACAGCAGAGGGCAGGCTGGCTCCTCTCTGGAACCAGATGCGAGGCAGCTCAGAGGAAGAGGACGAGGAAGACGAGGATCTGAATCCGATGCCGGAGAGGAGAAATGGCAAACAGATGGAATGAACAGATGAAATGGAGGAGAGATTGCAAAGTATTTTCTCTTTCCATTAATTTGTAGGGATTAATGCAGCAGCAATATTATGCTCATGAAGCAGGAGCCTCATCATGAAGCTGCAGGCTAACCGGCTTCCACACAGAGAATTAGAAACCATGCTTCTATTCATCTATCTTAATCCACACACACTCACATTTGAGTTTTCATTCAGTTTATACTGTAAACTGTGAAAAAAGACGTGAGTATGTCAAGAAATATGAAGGTTGGATGTGAAGGAATTTGATGTGGAAAGATTTTTGCAGTTAGAATAAAAACATAAATCTCTCTGTATTTCTTGTTTATTTTTGCAGTAAAGCTCCTAAAAAACTTTTAAAACGAATCTGTGTTTGTACAAACTGTCAACATGTCAGAAAACCACCTTCAGGAAGAAAAACCATCTGCCGCCACTGGTAACTAACCCTGGGATTCCTGCTGAGAAAGAAGAAGAGAAACAAATGAACAACGTCAGACGTTTCTACACGGAGAGTAAAGAGAGCAGAGAGGAGCCCAGTGCATCATGGGACGTCCTCCAGCAGAGAGGAGCCCAGTGCATCATGGGACGTCCTCCAGCAGAGAGGAGCCCAGTGCATCATGGGACTTCCTCCAGCAGAGACCAAAAGGTGACAGGCGTAATATTCAAAGTCAGATTGTTTAAAGGTTCATAATTGGTCCTTTTATTACACTAAACAGTCTGATGTTATTAATAAGGAACCGCTGCCCCCCCCCCCCCCCGTGTGTCAAACAGGGGCAAAATTTCTGAACTATAACTGTCTATGTTCTGTCCATAGTTTTCCACTTCTGTTTGAAAAGCCAAGAACTGCTCAAGTCTTTGCAAATTTTCTGGGCATCTGGGCTGATTTCCTTCTCTCCTGCTCTGATGTGCACAGAAAAGAGGGTCTACTTCATGTCCTTGCGTGAATTCACCCACAAAAGGACAAAAGGGATGGATCAGGGTCACCAAGCCAGATCTACTATATGATTTATCAGGAAGGAAAGTTTGAAGATGATCTGAAGGTAGAGAAGTTGAGTCTCTTTGTGCTTCACTTTTCCTCCACCTTCTCCATGTCTGACCTGGCAGAGGGAAAGTAGACCATCCATCCATCCATCCATCCATCCATCCATCCATCCATCCATCCATCCATCCATCTATTTTCTTCCACTTCTCCAGGGTGGGGTTGTGTGGCAGCCGCCTAAGCAGGGAAGACCAGACTTCCCTCTCTCCTGCAAATGAAATCTTTATCTTGAGCAATCTGATTTCTACTCATCACCTGGATTTTCTCCTGTTGACTGAGACCTGGCAGAAACCAGGCGACAATAGCACTTTCAACTCTAAATCAGCTAAAATGAAGCCGGATCCCTGACTTAATGATACCACCCGGGCCATCAGATGACCCTGCAGACAGGCAGAATGCACATGGAAGAACAGGCTTCATGTGTCTCTGGACATACTGAGAGACCATCCTCATGACTATGAAAATGCTGTTAAGAAGGACAAGTCTCCGTGTAACAGGGCAAAGATCCCTCCTTTTAAACCAGCAGATGCACACCCTGAGCAGAGCACCTTGGTGAGACAACACATTTAAAAAAAAAAACATTTATTTCCTCTCTTCAAACACAATACGGCACTAACATTAACAATGACTGTAGACTATCGTAGGCTGGACTTGTACAAATTAACCCCACAAATAATAATAAAGAATAATGGAGAATCATGCAATAAAAATAAAACCAGTTCAGCCTAGTAATCATGAGCAGCTCTACTTGGGTCAACATAGAAGAAATCACCGTATGAATTAAATTAAATGAAATCTAATTTTATTTTTCTTTGCCAGCCCACCCATGACCACAAAGGGCGCCACCACAGGAACCACCCAGGTGAGAACAGGCCGGGGTCCACAACACAGCCACAGAGCTGCAGTGCAGGACCCTCAGCCACCCAGACAAGGGCAGGTAGAGCCACCGGTATGAAGGATCCCCAGGAGGAAAACACTGGAGTTAAACAGTAAAAACAACAATAAATACACTTGTAAACAATAAGTACTGATAAGAGTGACAAGAATAGAGATACAAATAAAGGAGTTCAGGAAAAATATAAATAAAAAGTGTGCAAAAATCAAAACAAAATACAATTCAGTTATAAACTAGACAGAAAAAAAAAGGTCTTGAGCCTGTTTTTAAAACATCAACAGTCTCTGCAGCCCTGAGGTTCTCTGGCAGGCTGGTCCACAGTCGAGGCCTGTAGTGGTGGAACGACGCCTCACCAGAAGTCTTGGTTCTGACTTTGGGAACAACCAAGAGGCCGGTACCAGAGGATCTCGGGGTCTCTGAGGGTTCATAATCTAAAAGCAGGTCTGGTAAATAAGAAGGCCCAGGACCATGAAGACATGTATAAATAACAATAAGAACCTTAAAATCAATCCTGAAATGCACGGGGAGCCAATACAGCGATTTTAAAACTTGGTGTAATGTGTTCCCACACCTCTGGTCCTCGTCAGAACTCATACCGTTGAGTTCTGGAGTAATTGTAGGTTAGAAATAGACTTTTTGGGAAGACCACAAAACAGGGCATTACAGAAATCGAATGTACTAGAAATAAAAGCTTCAGCACCTCGGTGCTGGCAAGAGAGAGAAAATGGTGACTGGTAATGTTTTTAAGATGATAAAATCCTGTCTTTGTGGCATTTCTAATGTGTGGAATAAAATCCAGCTCAGAATCAAAAAGGACACCCAGATTTTTGCAAGAAGTTTTGCAGTTTTGATAAAATGATCTCTCTCTTGTCTTCTGGATCGATAATTAAAACTTCAGTTTCGTCCTAATGGAGCTGTAAGAAGTTTTCAGCCATCCATGATTTAATATCTAAAATACAGTTTAAAAGAATGTTAACTGACTCCAGGTCAACTGGAGACACAGCGATGTAAAGCTGTGTATCATCAGCTTAGCTGTGGAAATCAATGCAGTGTCTCCTGATGACATCCCCAAAAGGTAACATGGACAGATTAAAAAGAAGTGGGCCTAGAATTGATCCTTGGGAAACCCCAGGTTGGATTTTATGGGTCTTTGAGAAGCATGTATCCATACTTACATAAAATTGTCAATTTTTGAGATAGGAGTAAAAACATTTAAGAACAGTACCTGAAAGGCCCAGCAGACTTTTGAGTCTCTTTAATAAAATCTGGTGATCTACTATGTCAAAGGCAGCGGTTAGATCTAGGAGGCTGGATACAGGTCAGTAATTATTAAAAACAGTGAGGTCTAAATTACTCTTCTTCAGAAGGGACCTTACCACCGCTGTTTTACAGGCAGATGGGAAAACACCCATCTGAAGAGAGTAATTCACAATATTTAAAAGTTCATACTCAAAGAAACCATAAAATGTTTTTAAAGAAATGTGGGAATTGGATCTAAAAGGCAGGTTGTTGGGTTTAGTTGGAGAAAACTCGACCAAGCACATTCGCATCAACCAGGACAAAACTCTCCAGTGTTTCCTCAGATAAAAGCAGAGGTTCAGATCTGTTAAAATCAACAACATGTTAAGATAAAAGACTGGATCTGATAATATCGATTTTACCTTTGAAGTCATCTTGAAAATGCTCACATGCAGCATCTGATGTTGTCAAAACTTGTTAAAATCAGCATTTATTTAAAAAGAAATTTGGGGTTATTTCTGTTGTCTGTGAAGAGGTGTGAGAAGTAGAGCATTCTGGCCTGTTTAAGTGTGTTATTGTAGATTTTGAGTTGTTCACATAAAATTTCAAAATGGATTGTTAGTTTAGTTTTTCTACATTTCCTCTCTGCTCTCCTCCAATTTATTTTCAGCTTTCCAATTTCCTCATTTCTCCATGGTGTTTTGGATGTTCTTTATAAGGTTTTAGTTTTAAGTGGAGCTGCTAAGTCAATAGCTGATTTTAGTTTATTGTTAAAATTATCTACAATAAAATCACATGATGCAGGTAAAATCTGAGCAGGAGTTTGATGTAAAATGTCAATAAAATTTGCAGCTTCTTCAGGAGTAATATATTGTTTTCTCACAATTCTCACCGGGGCCTCCTGTTGGATAAACCTGGTGATGTTAAAAAACACACAGTAGGTGTCTGACACAGCCAGGTCGACAACAGAGGACACACCAGTGGACAGGCCATAGGTCATGACCAGGTCCAGGGTGTGTCCTCTGTTGTGTGTAGGCTGTGTTACATGTTGCTTAAAATCCATACTCTTTAAAAGATTTAAAAACTTGTAGGCATAGGGATTGCTACTGTTATCGATATGTAAGTTAAAATCACCAGTTATTAAAATCTTATTGTATTTAATGTGTACGGCTGATAAAAGTCAGAAAACTCAATAATAAAAATAAAACAGGAAGGAGGGTTTGGTGATCTATGGGCTGTGATGCATAAAAAACAGGCGGGTTGTTAAAAACAAACAAATGACAAACAATGTGAACGAGACAGCAGGCAGAGAGCGAGACAGCAGGCAGAGAGCGAGACAGCAGGCAGACAGCGAGAAAGCAGGCAGACAGCGAGAGACAGTATGCTGTAACGCGAGACTTGGAGAGACTTGCCATGATCAACATGGTGCGCTACTGAAAACAAACGCCCCAAGTTAACAGAGAAAGAATAAGATAATAATAATAATATATATTTATTAGTGCTGGGCACGTTAACGCGTTAATCGCGCTTTAACGCAACTCTTAATTAACGCGCATTAATCACGCATTAATAATTTTTTTTTTTTTTTTTTTTTTTTTGCTGGCCGCTGGCTTTGATGACAGAAACATGGCGTCCATGTTTCCCTTCTGTGCTGCAGCGGTGTGTCTGACGTGATCGGGAGAGAGCGGGTTTATGAAAATGAAGAGACGTCTTCTGTCTGGAACTTAAGAAAGAAGAAGAAGAACCAACGTTTACCTTTGTCAAAATTCATGCAGATGGAAAGAACATCGTAATTTTTGGACGGGAAACTTTTTTTTTATTATTTTTTTTAATAAATGCGGTTTTAATTTATGCAAGACAGCAAAGTTAAGACGTGTTTTCTGACTTTTACAAACGTGAAGCATAAATCGGGTCTTCTTCTGCCTCTGGTTCGGTGAATCTTGGTCATATCGAAATGAAACTTCCAGCTGTGGAATCTGTGAGATGTGAGTTTTCAGTAGAGGAGTCGTTTGTTCGTGTTCATGCCGTGGGGTGGACACAATTTGTGTTTACATATTTTTCGGACTTTGTGTAGCTGCTCTTTAAATAATTTGTTGTCTTAACTGTGTTTGTTGGTGATAGAAATGGTTTTACTGAGCTGGTAGCTGAGATTTTGGACTTTCTGTGGATACCACACATGTTTATAGTTACATCTACAGACCTGACGCTACACCCGGAAACCAGATGTTAACCCTTAACTCCCGGTAGCGGAGGCTGAAAATGAAAGTTTAGAGAAATTATATCCAGAAATGTGGATAATGAAGCAGTGACGGTGCATGGATGGAAGTTATTGTGCATATTGTGAATATTTCTCTCTCCTCACCATCTAGAAGCTGAGAGATTCTAATCCTGCTTTCTGTCTGTTCACCTGATGCTGATATTCATCACATATTGTTCCTTCTGTGTTTAGAAGGAAGCAGCTTCACAGCTTTAAATTCATCCTGCTGACTTTTTACCTTTTAGTTAGTAAATCCTGAACATTTCATCCTTTTCATAAATATTTGATTTTATAAATATATATGAAGAAATATTTTATCTGAAAATTGCTGCTAAACCTGTTTATGTGTTTAGTGCAGGGGTCTGCAGCCTTTCCAGTCCAAAGAGCCATTTTTCCCTCAGCCAGCTAAATAAAACTCCTTTAGAGACGCAGATGTTACCAGACTTTTCAAAAAGGAAACTTAATATATATTTTAATGAAGAGCCACCATAGGATATTTGTTATTTTTAAAGAACCACATTTTTATTTCCATTTTTAAAGTTTTAAAATAAAGAAAAACATAAAACCTTTATTTTAAAAAAGAGGATAAACAGACTTTCTGCTAAGGAATGTAGATATTTGTGGAAAATGATGTAAAAGAAAGAAAAAAAAGTCCATGGTTTCCAACCTAATGACAAGAAAGAAAGATTTAAAAAATATTTTAGCCACGTATTTAGAGGCATTGTGGAAGGTCCAGAGAGACACTTGCAGCTCCAGAGTTGCAGGTTGGAGACCCCTGATGTCGTGATTGTAAACCAAAACTTACTGCATTTTCTTTTTATAGCTGTAGGCCTTTTTTTAAAGGAAAGAGACATTTTGCACGTAACGATGTGATTAATCGCAGCATGTCATGTGATTAATCGTGATTAAAAATTTTAATCGTTGCCCAGCACTAATATTTATATATATAAAAAAGGGGTCGATATTCCAAACCACACCAACCTGGTCACTCTAGATCACAGTGAAGAAGATCTCGCCAACCCGACGGATTTCATTGAAGAAAGCTTCCAGTGGATTGTGATGGGGAAGTCCAACGCTGCGATGACGAGCTCCAAAACCTGCTCCAAAAGGGTTCGCCCGGCAGATTCCCCTGAAGCAACCAGCCCAGTTTCTCTAACCGGCAGTGATACAACGGATATCTTGATCTCCTTTTTTTTTTTTTTTTTTTTAACCTGTCTTGTCCAGCATCGTTGCAAACAGAATGATTGTCTGGCTGCCGTCTGGTGCTGGGCAATTTTACTCTATCAAGCAGGGATTTATACTACATGTATAAAGTCCCTCTTGATGAAAAACTTTATTAAATCAGACTCTTAATGCTGGACTCGACCGGAGGGGACAGAGAGAGAGAGAGAGAAAAGAAAGTAGAGAGAAGAGGGAGGGGAGAGAGAGGGACAGAAAGGGTGTGGGGAGTGCGGGTGGGGACTTGAAACATCATACAGAAGACCATGTAATCCATACTACTTACAACATATATAGCTACGATCATCCTAGCCAGTAGGTCATTACACAACTAGTTGATAATAGTAACAATAATAATAATAAGAGTAAGAGTAATAATAATAATAAGAACAGAAATAATTAAAAAAAGAAACAAAATATGATAATAGATATAAGTGAAACTGCTGTATTCAAGAACACGCGCAGAGAAACCTGTGTGGATGTGTTGGAGAACTCGGCCACACGGCGACGCAAAGACTGTGTGGAGACGTTCAGGAAGGAGTGACCATGCAGAGTGATCATGCAGATGCCACCTCACTTGAACAGAGGCCAGAGTCAGGCCAGCGGTCCCGAGACCCAGGCCACCGGCCCCCCCGCAGGCAACAGACCCCGACCGGTCCACAGAGACGACCACTCGCCCGCCCAGGAAGGCAGCAGCAGGAGACCCCAGCAGGAGCCGCCCCGCGGACCCAGGGCACCGGCCCCGGCGGGCCGAGGCCAGCAGTCCCCGACCCCCCCGGGCACCGGCCGCCCGGGACAGACGGGGCAGAGGGCCCGGGCCCAGGAGCCACCACCAGAGGCCAGCCCCACACCCCAGCGCCCAGCCGCACACCCCGAGAACCAGTCCTGCCCCCCCCCAGACCAACACACACACACACAAACACACACACTCTCCTTCCACTCCTCCATTTATCCTCCCACGCATACACCATTCAACCCTCACATACTCTGTCCTCCCACACACACACACCATCCTTCCACCATCCATCCTTCCACACACACACCATCCTTCCTCCCACACACTCACCATCCTTCCACCATACACTCTCCCACACCTATCCCATCCTCCCACACACACATCATCACTCCACCACTCATCCTCCCACACATACACCATCCTCCCTCTCACACACCATTCATCCACCTTCACACCTCCCATACACACACACACACCTTCCTTCCACTACCCATCCTCCCACACATACATCATTCTCCTACACCAAACATCCACCTTCACGTACCCCATCCTCCCACACACACACACCACCCCTCCATCACCCACTCTCCCAAACATACACCACTCCCCCACACACACACCATCCTCCCTCCCATACACCATCCATCCTCCCGCACACACACCATCCTTCCACCATCCATCCTCCCACACACTCCCCCATCCCTGCACCATACATTCTCCCACACATACCCCATCCTCCCACACATACATCATCCCTCCACCATTCATCCTCCCACACCCACACCACCCCCCCTCCGACACACCACGCATCCACCTCCACACACCCCACCCTCCCACACACCATCCCTCCACCACCCATCCCCCCACACCCACACCACTCTCCCACCCACACACCACCCCCCCCCCCCCCCCCCCCCCAACACACACACACACAAACCTCTCCCCTGGAAGACGACCCGCCAGTGGCTTAGGGCGCCCCCGTCCCCCGCCGGCCCCGAAGGGCGTCACAGGCCCGGAGCAGGCACCCCAACCCAGGCACGCCACGAACCCCCCCAGGGGCCAGCCACCAGCCCAAGGGGCCACTTTCCTCTTTCTGAGTGGGAGGGGGGCGAGGCAAAGGAAGGGAACCCCAGGCCCACGCCCCCAACACCCGGCCAGGGCGCCCCCCAGAGGACACGTCCTAACCCCCTGCAAACGCACACACTTTTTTTTTTTTTTTTTTTTTACCCCAGCCACTCACACACCCTCTCACACACCTCTATACACCAACACCTCAATACGTGCACATACCTCCACACACACACTTCACGCACATACCTATAAACACACACACCGGTGCCCACATACACACACACTCTCATACCCCTCCATACACATACACCACTACACACGCACTCACATACATACCTGCATATACACACAAGCACCTCCATACATACTCACGCCTCCACCCACTCCTT
Source organism: Melanotaenia boesemani (assembly GCF_017639745.1). Classification (NCBI taxonomy): domain Eukaryota; kingdom Metazoa; phylum Chordata; class Actinopteri; order Atheriniformes; family Melanotaeniidae; genus Melanotaenia; species Melanotaenia boesemani. The sequence continues at coordinate 1,787,528 of NC_055683.1, forward strand.
CACTCCTCCACACACACCTCGACCTCCACGTGCACACACTCATATATACACACCTTCACACACACCCACACACACATCCCACATAGACCTCCACACACACACCCGCACACCACTCACACACACATACACGCACACACCTAGACCTTCATACACACCCACACACACATACAGCACACACATCCCTCTACACCCACCCACACACCCGCATACCTACAGACACACACACACACACACACCCACCTATATACAAACACACCCCCACCCAGGTTCCGGGGCTGCGACCAAGCACCAGGGCACGGACCAACCCCCGGCACGGCACATCCGGACGGGCCCAGCCCCCCCAGCAGCGGCAGACCCCCCACCCCCAGGAGAGGGGGGAGACCCGACACCCCAGAGCCCGGGGCCCCCCACCCGGCCCACCCCGGGCCCGACCGGCCACCCGGCCAGGGGCCGACGGACACCGACCCAGGCACCCCGGCAGCCACCCCCCACCGCCACGAGGCAGTCCCACCCCGGGGCCCACCCAATGCCGCCCGCCCAGACCGGAACCCCCAGCCGACCCAGCAGCGGAGCAGCCGAGATCCCCACCCAGGAGACAACCGGAGACCCGAAGCCACCAGGGACCCCCCACCCATATCCACCCCCATCCCAGCGAAGCCGCAATCCTCCACCTACATTAGGTGATGTAGCCAGTCACAGGGGACCAGAGGGAATGAAAGTCATCTGATTGGTTCCTGGAGGAGGCAGACATTGTCTCAATGCTGATGTGATCTAACAGGAGATTTCTAAACTGCTGGATAGACAAATTATTCTTATCTTTCCAGTTCACAAGGATAGTTTTCTTTGCGATGCATAAGACTGCGAGGACCAAGTTTATGGAGTGTATTCCTATGTTAGTGTCACCCAGGTCGCCCAGTAGGCAAAGTGTGGGGTTTGCAGAAAAACTGGTTTTAAACCATTTTGAGAGATCTTCACACACCTTAATCCAGAACCTTTGGACAGGTGTGCAGGACCACAGCGCATGGATGTAGCTATCAGAAGTGTTCTCAGAGCAGTGTGGGCAGATATCTGATGGTGAAAGGCCCATCCTGAACATCCTGTGTCCTGTATAATGAGTTCTATGGAGAATTTTGAATTGTATTAGTTGTATATTTGAATTCTGAGTCATTTTAAACGTGTTTAAACATATTTGTGACCATCTTTTCTGATCAAAGTTATTAGATAAATCATCTTCCCATTTTGAAGTTGGGAGAGATATCCTGTCTTCTAGCTTTGCAAGTAATCTATATATTTTTGATAATAATTTTGGAGTATTAAGATTCAAGAATTCTGCTATTCTGACAGGAAGCTGCAAGTCTAACTGTACAGGGGTATACTTCTTACATATAATTGATTTTAGTTGGTGGTACTCTAAGAATTTATTGCTGTTGATTCCATACTGTGAGACAATTGTGTTGAAAGATACAAAGTTTCCATTTTCTATTATCTGTCCTAACTGTTGTATTCCTTTAGTCTTCCATTGAGTGAAGTTTATCATCTTTTTGTTCTGCAGGATGTCAGGGTTGTTCCAGATGGGTGTAAGTCTACATGGAAAGAGGGAAGATCTGGTTATCTTACAGAATTCCCACCAAGCCATTAAGGAAAAACGGATGTTAAGGCTTTTAAAGCACTTATATGGTTTAATGGTTGAGCTGATGAACGGCAGGTCAGAGATGACTAAGTCCTCACACAAAGCCTGCTCCCCATCTAGCCACGGCTCATCCAGATAACTGGGTTTGAGCCACATTGAGATGTACTGCAGCCTGTTAGCTATAAAGTAGTGATTAAAGTTTGGTAGATCCAGTCCTCCTCTATCTTTAGTCTGCTGTAAGGTTTTAAGACTGATACGTGACGGCTTGTTTTTCCAAAGAAACTTGGATATGAAAGAGTCCAGAGATTTAAACCAACTGGTGGAGGGTTTAGTGGGTATCATTGAAAATAAATAATTAACTTTAGGTAGAATCATCATCTTAATGGTGGCAACTCTCCCCATTAGTGAGATGGGTAAGCGCCTCCACCGTAAGAGATCATCTTCTATTGTTTTTGGTAGCTGAACATAGTTTAATTTTGTTAAATCTGATAATCTGGGGGAAATATTTATACCTAAATATCTAATGTTTCCTGTCTGTATTTTGATATTAGGGATGTTTTGTAGGTCACAGTTGATGGACATGGCTGTAGTCTTAGACCAGTTAATAGAATAATCAGATATTGATGAGAACTTATTAATAACTGTGATTGTCTCAGAGAGTGATGTTTGTGAGTTCTGAAGGAAAAGTAATATATCATCTGCATAAAGACTTATTTTATGTTCTATGTTTTTGCCCTGGATTCCTTTAATTTCTATATTTTGTCTAATAGCAGCTGCTAACGGCTCTATGAAAATGGCAAAAAGTGAGGGGGAGAGTGGACAGCCCTGTCTGGTGCCTCTCTGTAAGCGAAAGCTTGGAGAAGTTTGATCGTTGGTTTTCACACATGCATTTGGGTTATTATATAATATTTTAATCCACTCTATGAAAGCAGGTCCAAACCCAAATTTGTCTAGTGTTGCAAATAGAAACTTCCAGTTTACCCTGTCGAAGGCTTTTTCTGCATCTAGAGAAATGATTGTGGATTCTAGATTATGTAAAGTAGAGTAATCTATGAGGTTAATTAGTCTACGTGTGTTAGTAGATGAATGTCGACCTTTTATAAAACCTGTTTGGTCCGGATGTATTATAAGAGGGGTTATTTTTTCTATCCTTCTGGCAAGAGCTTTACTAATTATTTTCAGGTCTACATTTATTAAAGATATGGGACGGTAACTGGATGGAAGTGTGGGGTCTTTGCCTGGTTTTAGCAATAGTGTTATATTAGCTAAGTTCATATTTTGCGGTGTTTTTTGTTTTTCCTGTATTTCTAACAACATATTATAAAATGTAGGAGCTAGCGTTGTCCAGAATTCCTTGTAAAATTCTGCTGAGTAACCATCTGGACCCGGGGCTTTATTGTTGGGCATATGTTGGAGAGCTTCGTGGAGTTCATCTACAGTAATAGGTGCATCTAAAGTTATTTTATTTTCATTTTTTAGTTTTGGTAGATTAATGTTGTTTAAAAATTGTTCAATATGTTCATCTGTTGGATTAATCTGTGATTCATGTAATGTTTTATAGAAGCTTCTAAACGTGTCATTTATCTTGTCTGGGTCATGGCTGATGTTTCCGTCTTGATCTTTAACAGAGGAGATTGTTGTTTTCTCCTTGTTTGTTTTTAGTTGATTTGCTAAAAACTTTCCAGATTTGTTACTATGTTCAAAGTTCTCCAAGCGAAGTCTTTGCACTAAAAACTGTGTTTTTTTATCTATAATTTCTTTAAGCTGCAATTTAGTTTTCCTTATATTATTCATTGTGTGCTCTTCGGGGGAAATGCGGTAAGCCTCCTCCAATGATTTAATCCTGAGTTCTAATTCTAAAACTCTTGCTGTTTCCTTCTTCTTCTTATGTGAGGAGAAGGAAATTATTTTCCCTCGCATCACTGCTTTTCCTGCTTCCCAAAGGAGACACGCTGAAGTTTCAGGCATGTCATTTTTTTCTATATAAATTGACCATTCTTTTTTAAAATAATCAATAAACTCAGGATCTTTCAATAAAGAGGTGTTAAATCTCCAGCTTTTACCAATCGGTTTATTATTTTTGTTTCTCAGAGTGAATGAAACTGGTGCGTGATCGCTGATGCTGATTGGATGTATCTGAGTCTCTGAAATGTCGCCCATTAGTGAGTTACTATTTAAAATATAATCTAGTCTAGAGAAGGAGTGGTGAACTGAAGAGAAGAAGGTGTATTCTCTTAGTTTAGGATGGTGAGAGCGCCAAGCATCGCAAAGACCAAAATCCTTCATGTACTGTTTGATAGTTTCTGACGACTGCCAGACTCGATGACTACCTGATGTGCTGCAGCGATCTTGTTCAGTCAAGACTACATTAAAATCACCAGCTAGCACTATTCTGTTATCTGAATAATTCTGGAGTGTAGCAAACAGGGAGTGGAAAAAAGAGGGATCATCTGCATTGGGGCCGTACACATTGGTAATACATAATTTGATATTACAAATAGATAATAAAGTTATCAGAAATCTGCCTTCCGGATCCACTACTGTGCTATCTATGTCAAAATTTAGTCTCTTATTAATAAGAGTAGCTACTCCTCTCTGCCTAGAATTATAACAGGCTGAGTAAACATGAGGAAACTGAGCTGTTTTAAGAAGATCTATGGTTGAGTTTGTTAAATGAGTCTCTTGTAGTAAGACAATGTCAGCCTGCAGCTCCTGTAATTTATTAAAGATCTTCAACCTCTTCTCCCTGGAACCAGCTCCATGTACATTCCAACAGACGATTTTTAACATGGTTATTGTGAACGGTTTAATGCTTCATGCGTGTTACTGACGCGTGTGTCTTTGTGCGCCCCTCTTGCGTGTTCGCGCGTGTTTGCATGCAGCCTGATTGCGCGCGTTTGTCCGTATGTTAAATGTCCGTATATGTAGTCTACCTTAATGCGTGTTCTCTCATACATAAAACGCGAGTGTTTATATGTATCATGTATGGTGCGGCTGTGCGTCCTGACGGTGTTGCGTGCGCTGCTGATATTACGAGCTGGATTACAATTAACAGTGAAGACGTGAAATAGAAAGATAGTGAAAAGTGAAAAGTGAGAAGAGTGGTGAAACAGAAAAAAATACATCGATCTAGGTGTAGAGGCCGTGGTGAGGCGAGCAGTGTGTTCTACTGTCAGTGATCTATAATGGTGAGTTAAGAGTGATCATTTGGAGAGATTGACTTACAGCACCTGGGATCAGAAGAGCCACGGAGTGATGTCCGGGTCGCGGTACAGTTGTCCATTAATAAACAGTTTATCCACCGCGATGACAGCGCAAGCGCCATTAGCCATAGATTTCCTTCTGATGGGAAACAGGACTCTCCGTCGGTCCAGAATCTCTCTCGGATATTGGTCGTTTACTCCGAAGTTGGTCCCCTTCAGTTCGCGGCCCTGGTTCTTCACCTGCTCCTTCTGTTTGAAGCTGACGAACTTCGCTACTATGGGTCTTGGTCTGCTGGACCCGGGTTTCCTCCCGCCGAGCCGATGGACTCTGTGAAAGGAGATGTTTTTCACCGTTTCCTCCGGGAGCTTCAGGTGGGTTTTGATGAAGTTTTTCACCGTGGTCTCGGGGTCCTCCTCCGTCTGCTCTGGAATCCCTGCAAACACCAGGTTCTCTCTCATGCTCCGCGCCTGCAGATCGATCACCGTTTACTTAATCTTCTTATTTTCATCTGAGAGACGGGTCAAGCCCTCGGTGAGGGATTTTACCGTTTTCTGCATTTTCTGCAGCCAGACTTTCCACCTGCTTCTGGCTGAATTCTAATGATTCACGTAGCGCCTGGAACTCTTTGTGGAGAATTTCTACCAGACTCAAACGCGCATCAAAACTACTGAGTTTCTTATCTATGGAGATCAGAACATCTGTTGAGTCGTTCCCCGTTGGTGAAATAGCTCCAGGTGAATCCTCATTTCGCTGTCTCTTGGACTTAGATGCGGTGGAGGGGGTTGACGTGTTGTTTGGTTTCCCCATGACGATTCTGTCGTAACAACGATCTATAAAATCTGTCAGGCTGGCCAAATCCTCCCCGCTGTGCTCCAGAGTGTACCTTTTAAAGACACTATAGTCCTACTTTAAAGAATATTTTGATTAAGTTGGCACAAAATACAATCGAATGAAAGTAGAAATGTTTGGGCGCGCCTAGTTTGAATCTGCCGTCTCCCCCGGAACTACGTCACCTACAGCATTAGCGTCACTTACCTGCCCTTTAGCGTCACTTACTTATCTTGATCTCCATTGACAAGAAGCTATCCAGTCTCGGTGCTCTCCCTGCTGGAAGTTCTTCGTGAGTTTCAATCTTTAAAAGAAAGTTTAGAATATAGCCAAAAGCAGGTGGAAGCTCTTACTATGGAGAACAAGGTCCTCAGAGATTCGGTGGAAAGCCTTACCGAAGGAGTAAGCCGACTCCTTTTTGTTTCCCTTTTTTGTAGCTGCCACCTCACAAAACCACATAACACTAATGGTAAACTGCACAGTACATTTAGTAATACCTGCATATATAACCCAACACTCAGATTTATTAATTCAAGTACATTTAATAGCATTCAACACAGGCACACAACATTATGACTACATTTTCATACACTTACACTTACACACACACACACACACACGCACACACATACACATTTATATCAACAAGAAGCATCCAACACCCACCTTTTCACCACAAGCATGACCATACTTAGATTTATCACGTGGAATGTGCACCAAGCTGGGCCCAGAGAGAAAAGACTAAAAATCTTTTATAGATTAAAGGAATTGCAGGCAGACATTGTGTTCTTACAGGAGATTCATATAACAAAAACATCAGTGAATGTCCTCTCTACAACAGTTTCCTCATGTTCACTCAGCCTGTTATAACTCCAGACAGAGAGGGGTAGCCATTCTGGTAAATAGAAAAGTAACATTCACAGAAATCAGCGTTATCACAGATCCAGAAGGGAGATTCATCATAGTAAAATTATCTATTCAAAATATGAAGTTATGCTTAGCTAACTTATATGGCCCAAATGTTGACGATCCCTCCTTCTTTCACTCTTTCTTCACATCACTTTCTGAACACACAGATAGCACACTAATCACAGGAGGGGATTTCAACATGGTTCTGGGCTCAGCTGATAGATCTAGTAACACTGTAAATCATCGAAACTGGAAATCCACAAACACTGTTAAACAATATATGGAAGATTTTGGACTTTGTGATATATGACGGTCTTATCAACCTAATATCAAAGAGTACACCTTCTTTTCCTCAGTTCACCATTCATAGTCTAGGCTAGATTATTTTCTGGTTAGCAGCTCTTTGGTGAGTGAGATTTCAGAGACACAGATTCACCCCATCACTAAACAGCATCTTTAGACATTTCTATAAAACTCTGTATACATCACACTTAGATCCATCAGACAATGATATCCATCATTTTCTTAACAATATAGATCTTCCAGGTTTACAGCAGGAACAAGTCACGGCCTTAGATTCCCCCCTCACAGTGGAGGAGCTACATGAAGCCCTTAAACATATGCCCTGTAAAAAAGCCCCAGGTCCGGATGGCTTCCCAGCAGAGTTCTATAAAGAATTCTGGTCAACGCTGGCCCCAACATTTTTCAAAATGGTGACACAAATAAAAGAAAATGGTTACTTACCCCCAAACATAAACTCTGCCACCATTACTGTACTATTTAAACCAGGTAAAGACCCCACAATACCATCTAGCTACAGACCCATATCACTGATAAATGCAGACCTTAAAATAATCTGCAAAGCATTAGCTGGAAGGTTAGAGAAAGTAACTCCTCTCATTATACACCCTGATCAAACAGGCTTTATAAGGGCAGATATTCCTCTGTTAACATGCAGAGACTAATTAATATAATAGATTATTCTACCATCAATAACCTGGAAACAATAATAGTTTCTTTAGATGCAGAGAAAGCTTTTGATCGTGTTAACTGGAAATATTTACTAGCTACTCTAAACAGATTCGGCTTTGGACCATCTTTCATTAACTGGGTTAAAATCTTATACAGTTCTCCTAATGCGAGTGTTAGAACAAACGACCAGACCTCTCCAAGTTTTAATTTACAAAGGGGCACCAGACAAGGTTGTCCACTATCTCCCTCACTTTTTGCTATATTTATTGAACCACTAGCCGCTGCAATTAGACAAAATCAAGCTATTAAAGGCATTCAGTCCAAAAACATATTTCATAACATAAGTCTTTATGCTGATGACGTTTTACTATTCCTCCAGAACTCACAAACCTCTCTATCTGAAACAATCTCACTAATTAATAAATTCTCATCACTCTCGGACTACTCCATTAACTGGTCTAAGAGTACAGTTCTACCCATCAACTGTAGCTTTCAGAATCTACCCAATATCACCTTAAAATCAGGTAACATTAGATACCTGGGTGTAAATATTCCCTCCAGGCTCTCAGAACTAACAAAACTTAATCACATTCACCTTCTTAAGCCTATAGAAGAGGATCTTGCGCGCTGGAAATCTCTACCCATTCCTGTCATGGGGAGAGTTGCCCCTATAAAAATGATGGTTCTACCCAAAATCAACTATTTGTTTTCTATGATTCCTATGAAACCCATCTCCACCTGGTTTAAATCAACAGAATCACACATCTCCCAATTTCTATGGAAAAATAAACCTCCCTGGATCAGTTTAAAAACTTTACAGAAGCCGAAAGACAGGGGAGGATTAGACCTACCTAATTTTCAACATTACTTCCTAGCTAATAGGTTGCAATATGTCCTAAAATGGCTCAAACCTAGTCCACTAGATGACCTGTGGATAGATATAGAACAAACATTTTGTGACAATTTGTAAATTTCTAATCTTCTTTTTTCAGCTCAAGTATAAAAATGCTAAAGTGCTTCAAAAGTGTCAACATCAGCACTTCTCTGACAGCCTGGTGGGAATTTCTCAAAAAAACCAACTGATCAGTAATACCATGTGTAGCAGGACACACTGGTGTTATGTGTTTCATTGATTGCCGTATGTGTTGGTCGGCTAATTACTGAGCAGGTCGATGATATAAAAGGCAAGCAGGGCGTGCAGGCTGCCTCTTGCTTCCTGGTGGCTGGGTTACGTCAGTTCCTGGTATCCGTAATTTCCCCCTCTTGGATGGTGCAGATTGGTTGTTTGTCCCTCCAGTGCTGCTCACTCTGGTTATTGTTGCAGAGACTCACCGGGTATTGCTGCAGGGTGCACTCTTCATGTTTTTTCCAGGACTGACGGCTGCTGTGTGTGCGCTGACGCCGTCAGCTGTTTAGCAAGAAGGAGCCTTTCATATTGACTATTAGCCGAGCTGGTTGTTTAATAAATTCATTGGTTTATTGGAAGTGCTGTCTCTGCCTCATGCATTGTGAACCTGGGTACCTGGTGGTAAGAATTACCACCGGGGTTCATTTCCTCGGGTGGAAGCCCCGGGGTGGCGTTGTCCAACCCTTGCACGACCCCTTACCGCCACACATGTAAATTCACACCTATCTGAAACAATCCCGATTTTCTACTAAACAAAAATATGCTAGATTTTAACTAATGGATTAACAAAGGAAATAAATACTTTCAACATATTATCCATAACAGAAACATTTTATCTTTTAATACACTCTCATCACAATATGGGATTAACAGTAACAGATTCTTAGAATATCAACAACTCAAAACCATAATACACACAAAATTCCCCCTTCACCAAACAGACTTGGAACTTCTTCAAATAGTAGCAGATTTTATGGACCTCTGTACCCCCAAATTACTTTCAAAATATACAGATTAATGCTAAAAGTAGATTATTTAAATTCCCTACCCACTTTGACATGGGAGAAAAATTTATCCATCTATCCTATTCAACCATTCTGGCTACAAATATGTCTTAATGCCTTTAAATTTGACAGACAACCCAAATTTACAACTTTACAATACAAAGTCCTCCATAGAACGCATTACACAGGACAAAGGATGTTCAAGATGGGTCTTAATCACTCAGATATCTGCACACAGACAAAGATTTAAGGAAATGGTCATCTTTACCCCTGTCTTTAGCAGACAAGGTAAACCTTGTCTACCTACCTTCTTGTACTTCTTTATAAAAAAGTTTTTTGCAAAATTAGACAAATCCATTTCAAAATCTCTCTGGACTGGTAAGCTTGGGCATATTCATAAAAGAATATTGTGGCTTCCTAAGCAAAAGGGTGGGCTTGCTCTCCCTAGTTTTATACATTTCTACAGTTCTACAGTTCTACTGTATTTCTACTGGGCTGCTAACATCCACAAATTTTATAGTGGACAGACAAATCTGTTATCTATACCCTGCCTGGGTCCAAACTGAAATCTCTGCATCTCCCTCGGAGCAATGGAAGTTTTGTCCTTTACTGACCAAATTCAGCCTCCCCTCACCTTACCGGCTCTGTTTTGTTCAAATCAGACTCTTTGTCCAGAGCTATCCTAAATTCCCACACCTCCCCCAACAGACCCTTATAGACACCTTTCTCATGGTAAACCATGATAAGAGACGGACTGTTTCCCGTATCTTTGATGCTATGGATTCCACTCCTTCAGTCTTCCCTCAACAAACAAAAAAAAAATTATAGGAACAAGACCTAGGGCTCATTCAAGAAGATCAATGGGGCAATATTCTTAAAGTGGTACACAACTTCTCTATCTGGTCCAGACATGGGTTGATTCAGTGCAAATGTTAACACAGGACTTTTTATACCATCATAGACTGTCAGAAATGTATCCAAATACTACAGATGCCTGTAACAGATGCCGCCAGTCGCCCCCCGATAAAATTTTATTTTTTTTAAATGCTTCTGTATCCTCAGCCGTCTCTGGGATCCCTGAAATAACTAACTTATCTTTCCCGTTACGAGCCTGTAGATCTAGGACTAATTCTTTCTCTTTTCATTGCCTGGAATTCCCAATGAAGAACCTGGAGCAGGGAAAGCTGGGAGTCGAGGCTGGATCATTTCCCATTGACAGAGAATAAGATTCTTTGTTGTAACTTCTCTTGGAGTTTGTGTTTATGGTTTGAGTCTTTTTAATTACTTGTTAATCACATATTCTTTTTCCTTTAATCAGGCTGTAGAAGGTATTTATTTTAGAAGTGCGCCATGTTTGATTCTGCCAAGTCCTACCGAATCTCGCATTACAGCATCCTCCTCTTATAGAATAGAATAGAATAGAATAGAATAGAATAGAAATACTTCATTAATCCCTTTGGAGAGTCCTCAGGGAAATTTGGGTACCAGCAGCAATGCAACACCAACAGTAAAGCAGGACAAGCACAAGACACAATATATACAAGTACAAAGCAAAATAGAGGCAATAAGGTGCAAGAAAAGCACAAATAGAATGCAATAAATAATAAGATAAGTTAAATAAAACAATATAAACAAGCATTGCACACAGTAGAGGTGGAACAGATTCCCAGTTCACTATTGCACGTATAAGTTATAGCAACTGTTTGTATGGGTTATTGTGCATGTGTTGTACCAGGCGGACTGCACACCTCCCTCTCCCCCCTCCTTCTCCCCCTCCTGCCTAATGCAGAGTTGTACAGTTTGATGGCTCGGGGGACAAAGGAGTCTCTGAGCCGGTTGGTCCTACTCTTGGGGAGGAGCAGCCTGTTACTGGTCAGGCTTCTCTGTGCACTGATGACAGTGTGCAGAGGGTGACTGGCATCATTCACAATAGCCAGTAGTTTTTTTTAGTGTTCTCCTCTCTGCCACTGTCACCAGGGAGTCCAGCTTCATGCCAACCACAGAGCCCGCCCGCCTGATGGGTTTTTCCAGCCTGTTAGCACACCTTTTTGTCATGTTACTCCCCCCCAGCAGACAACAGCATAAAAAAGCGTACTAGCCACCACAGACTGATAGAACATCCACAGGAGTTTCCTGCAGATGTTAAAAGATCTCAGTCTTCGCAGGAAGTACAGACGGCTTTGGCCCTTCTTGTACAGGTGATCTGTACAGCATGTCCAGTCCAGCTTGTTATCCAGCCACAACCCGAGGTACCTGTAGTTCTCTACAATCTCCACCTTATCGTCCCTGATGGTCACTGGACGTGGTTGTGGGCTGGACTTCCTGAAGTCAATAACCAGCTCCTTAGTCTTTGAGGTGTTAGGCTGGAGATGGTTCATCTGACTCCAGGAGACAAAGTCACTGACCAGATTCCTGTACTCGTCCTCTCCATCATCCCTGATACACCCCACGATGGCTGTGTCATCTGCATACTTCTGGATGTGACACAGCTCTGAGTTGTAACAGAAGTCTGAGGTGTAGAGTGTGAAGAGGAGGGGGGGCCAGCACCGTCCCCTGGGGTGCTCCTGTGCTGCTAATAACAGTGTCAGATGTGATGTCCTTTAGCCTGACGTACTGCAGTCTCTCTGTGAGGTAGTTACCAATCCAGGACACCAAGCAGGGGTCCACCTGCATCTCCCTCAGTTTGTCCAGAAGCATCATGGGCTAGATTGTGTTGAAGGCACTTGAAAAATCCAAGTAGAGGATCCTCACTGTGCCCCTCCCCTTATCCAGATGTACTTGGACACGGTGCTACGGTGCTTGGACACTGTAGGGGGTCCTGGGCCTGTTGCACTTGGGGCTTGAGGAGATTGAGGATGAGCCGCTCCATCGTCTTCATCAGCTGGGATGTAAGTGCCACCGGTCTGTAATCGTTCAGCTCACCAGGACGGTTTTTCTTTGGAACTGGAACAATACAGGATGTTTTCCACAGGGTAGGCACTTTCCCCAGCTGTAGACTGTGGTTGAAGACATGCTGGAGTGGTTCCCCCAGTTCAGCAGCGCAGGTCCTAAGCAGACGAGGAGGCACTCCGTCAGGGCCTGCTGCTTTCCATGGGTGGAGCTTCCTCAGTTCTCACCTCACCTGTTCAGCTGTTATGTGTGGAGGGTGTTGAGATTGGGGGAGGGGTAAAGGTTGACAGGGGGGTTACACAGTGGATGAAGTCAGGGAGGTTGTGTACTGCAGTGGGGGAGGGGGGACAGTGGGCTGGCCAAAGCGGTTAAAGAAGATGTTCAGCCTGTTTGCTTCTTCCACTGTCCCCCCCGCTGTTATGGCCTTTGATCTGAAGCCTGTGATGGTGTTGACACCATCCCAGACCTCCTTCATACGGCTCTCACTCAGTTTATCCTCCACCTTCCTTCTGTAGGTGTCCCTCGCCATTGTTTCACCTCCCGCTGTGCTAATTGCATTGCCTCCCTGTCATGGTTCATTAAAGCCACCTTGTTCCTGTTGAGGGCAGCTTTGACATCTTGTGTTATCCAAGGTTTGTTATTTGGATAACAACGGACAGTCTTATTGGGGGAAACTACGTCCAGCGAGAAGTTGATGTAGTCCGTCAGACAGTGAGTCTGCTCCTCTATGTCCTCACCATGTTGTCTCAGCAGTACATCCCAGTCAGTGATGTCAAAGCAGTCTCTCAGAGCATCCTCTGCCTCAGGTGACCACTTCCTGATCGAGCGTGTGGTTTTAGACATCCTTTTGACCAGGGGGGTGTACTGTGGCTGTAGGTATACCAGGTTGTGGTCAGACTTTCCAAGTGGGGGGAGGGGGGTGGCTGTGTAGGCATCCTTCACATTGGAGTTCAGCAGGTCTATTGTTCTGTTGTTCCTTGTGGGACAGTCTACAGCCTGGTAGAAGGAGGCCAAGGTAGAGTCCAGGGAAGCATGATTAAAATCCCCAGATATGACCATAAACGCCTCGGGGTGCTTTGTCTGCATTACATCCTCCTCTTGCATCATGGATGGAGCTCTTTTTTAATAGATCAAGGTGTTGACACAGTCAGTCATGGAAATCTTGTCAAAGTGACTCTGTGTTTCGGGAGGCTTCAGTTTCACCATCTCTAGTTGCAGTCAGTTAAGTATCCTCCGGCCCATGGCGGTTCCGGTTACATCAGGGCTTGGTCCTCAGCTCCTCGGCGCCTCTTCTGTATTATGTTCCTTTCAGGTACACTGGCAACGAATCCTGCTCCTTCAGCCCATATTCACCCTTCAGGTCTCCCACGCTTCCAGATCAACGTCCAGACAGCCTCCCACCAGCACATCTCAGATGATGTCATGTCACAGCCTCCTGCGGATCCTCATCCAGTTACACTAGCTCCTCCTGGTGGGGAGCTGGGTCATATCTCCCTCTATTTGCTCCCCGTGTGTCTGAGCTTTTCAGCTCTTCTCCCTCCCTGTCAGTCCACCCACCAGGCCACTTTTCCCCATCCTGCACCCTTCCCTTGCGTCACCTGCTTGCTGCCATTGTATTTGGCGGGTGAGTTTGTCGACCTTGCTCCGTTTTGAAAGTCTTCACTTGTTTCCTCCCATCAGCCTGTGGAGCTGCAGACGGCTAGGGTCATCGCAGTGTAGTCATCCTGGGCTCTCATGCTGGAACCTTCACAGTGGCTGTGTTTGCTTTGGCATTCATCCTTTTCAGGAACATAGTCATCTCCATCTTTCTGGACCTCCGGTCTGGCCTTGATGATTACCACTCCATTCTGAACTTTTTTTTTTAACATGTCCTGTCCAGCACAGTAGCAGCAGAGTGATGGTCTGGCTGCTGTATTGTGCTGAACAAATTTGCTTTGCCAGAGAAAGCTTTTTGAGTGTAAGGTTGTTATTTATTTATGTATTGTCTGTATTTATTTATTATGTATTATGTATGTATTATTATGTATTATTTATTTATTTGGCATGTATGGAATTTATATAATCTTACTGGACCTGACCGAAGGGAACAGAAAAAACTGAGAATAATGAAGAGAAGTAAAAAGGAGAGTAGAAGAAAGACAAGCATCCAGTAGAAAGAAGCATCAAGCTTCAGTCCAACCTAACAGCAGACAAGCAGCTGTTACACCTGTACAGAAACACAACAGAGAATTTCCTACAGCTTTTACAGGTAAACTAAGCAGACAATCATCAGGAGTCCCTAAGAAACAAACATAAATAAATAAAAAGAACAAGCATGCAACAACCAAAGTACCAAAAACAAACAAACATAAACCTAAACCAAAGCATCTCTTAATGTATAAACCCACTGGACACCATAGTGCTGTGTCAGCATGCAGAGGATGAGGAAGGATCAGAGATCAGATCAGGAGCAATCCCAGAGCACAAACCCCAGGTGCCCCACCACAAAAATGACCTCGGACCCACCCAGAGGGCAGCAGAAGGCGGCCCCAGTCAGAGCCCTCCTGCCCCAAGATCAGCAACCGCCAACCCCGCTGGGCACTGGCATCCAGGGCAGCCAGAGTGCAGGCCCCAGGGACCCAAGCCCAGCCCAGCCCCACTCATGACTGTTTGTGAAGTGTGTTTGCAATTAAAACTGAGGGGCAGTAACCATGCCATGCTGGAAGAGAGGCCACACGAGCAGCCCCACCTGCCATGCACTACATGGCACGTCCCCAGAAGTTGTTGGTGTGTCGTGTTTCTCATGTTTTGATGTCTAAGTGTAATTAAAACTGAGAGGCGAGCTGCCACAGGCTGCAGCCCAGGAACAGGAGAGAGAGCAGGGAAGGAGAGGGATCCGGGATGTAAAGCCAGAGGGAAGTAAACTTCCCTCCAGCAGGTGAGCTGCTGGTAGTATTAGGCACCCCTATTTCCCGGGAAGCCACCCAGGGCAGGACAGGCCGAAGCAGCTGTTCCCATGAGCAGGACACACAGCGACCGCAGCCAATGAGCTGCCACCAACCTCATAAGCCCCAACCACTCCCATGTCCCCTCCAAGACCCTGAAGAGGGTGTAGAGCTGGTCCACTGTTTCACAACTGGGAAGAAAACCACACTGCTCCTCCTCATCTTTGCCAATATTTCTCCCCAGTAAGGTTTAAGTGCTGGACAGTTACAGAACATGTGATAATTTCAGTGTCGCCACATCGTCTGCAGCAGTTACCACATGCAGATTTGCTGCTCTGAAAAGATTTATTTTTAGGGTTATGAAAAGTCTAATACTAGTCTTCCAGGAAAAAGAGGACAGCTTGAGGTGCTGATGTTTGACAGATATTTAGGCAGTCTCCATCAGTAAGTGTGACGTCTGCTTCTTTCTCCATGGTGGGTGGAGTGCTTCCTGTATGACTGCAGACATGAGAATAGTTTAGAGCCTTTATGTTCCTCCCTTTGTAAGTATTAAATACGTCAGTGAGACACATCCTCTGAACATTCCCTTGTAATTTTAATGTTTTTATTAAAATGGTGTCTCAGCTGAAAATATCAGTAAAAATCAGGTTTTTTTAAGCTGTAGATTTCACTGAGTTGAAGGAAGCCGTCCATGTCTGCTCGGGTTGAAATTTTACAGTAAGCTGTAATACCCTTCCACGTCCATCTTTCCAGATGTGCTGGTTTACAGTCTCTATCATATCCCATCCAACTTAGTACTTACATTTTACTTTCCAGATTAAATTTCTTTAACCAGTTTAAGCCATACATTTAAAGAGACATTTTACTAAATTTAGACACGTTATTTCTGTAGACTATTATAACCCAATAAAGACTGCAGGGGTTTATCCAGTTGACAAAGATGCAGATCTTTCCATTTAGCTTCGTATCGGTTAGTTTAACCAGAGCCGTGCCGCTTTGTAACAGTCCTGCAGGCAGGGGAAAGCCACCTTGGTCTTAAGTCGAACCCTGGGTGTTTTACCTTGCCTTGCTAAAAACTTGTGAAATCATTCTTTTCCAGTCATTAAACTGTTTGGGGGAAATTTCAGTTGGCAAGGAGTAAGAAAGAAACAACAGGTGGGTAAAATATTCATTTTCACAATTTCTATTCTGCCATATAGACCAGTTGTCAAAGGTGCCGTCCTTCAAAATCTACTTTTATGTTTTGTGCATTATAATTTGAGTTTCAGTCAGATCGCTTGGTACAGTGTCTCCAAGACATGTCGTGTTAATATTCCATGTAAATTTTTATAAGTTTTCTTTTGGGTACATAATTGTAAGTTCGGGTTTGGGTTTGGTGCGTATTACTTTGTAGACCTTTTCTATTTAAGGAGGTCTCCTGTTAAAAAATCACAATTTTCCTTTTTTACTTTAGCAATGAGTTTACCTCATTTAACTGGGTTTTGCAGCTCATTGACATTAAGTGTTATTATACTGTTGAAATGGTGTGTGTTGAATACATCGCAGCATTTTGTTTAAATGGCTGAGCAGCCGCCTTTCACACTAATGCCACCTCCTCGTGTCTGTGCAGATCACCAGTTAGCTGGTTTATCGGTTTGGTTTCAGGTAGCAGAGCAGCAGTAACCAGGTAAATATGTCAGGTACAACACCAACAAACTTAACAACCCACCAGCACTACCGTTACCCTGGTGGGATACCTGTCCCACTAAAAAAAAAACCAAATCAGATTACAGCAGTTTAACTCTGCATTTTACTACCCACCAACAACGGAAACCCCAAACTCATCCTCTACCACGTTTAAACATGGCCACCGCTGACGTGGCAGGACATCTCGTCAGGCTGTTCTCACTCAGGAACGTCGGTTCAGGTTCAAAGTTTTTGGATCTGTGTCCTCCAGAAGCAAACAGAAAAACTCCAGTGGCTAAACTCGGAGTAAAGTGAGCAGATTATGGTCTACATCCTCTTTTCCTCTCAGAGCAGTGCTGACGAAAGCAACAAGAAGGGTGGGTGAAACTTTTATTTGGGGGGGAAAGCATGGACAGATTTAACAATCTTTCTTTGAAAAATCTGTGTGAGATGATTAAAAATTCATTGGAGAGCCAAAGAGTCTGACAATCATCTTTCAGCTCATTCAATACGGCTGCTTTATGCACCACGCAGACACATACAGGAAGAATGACATCTGAAAATGAGAAGATACATGCTGGGCTACACACAGAAAGACAGCTTAACCACACACACACACACACACACACACACACACACACACACACACACACACACACACACACACACACACACACACACACACACACACACACACACACACACACACACACACACACACACACACACACACACACACACACACACACACACACACACACACACACACACACACACACACACACACACACACACACACACACACACACACACACACACACACACACACACACACACACACACACACACACACACACACACACACACACACTCTAAAGAGAAAACTACAAGAATTTACATGCGATTTTCTAAAAGCCAGATTAAAGAGGGTTGTGGTGAAATTCAAATTTATTTATCCTACGTAAAAAGCAAATATTCAGGTTTGCAGACCAGGAAACATCTGCTTCCCAGTGGCACGTCACCTCTGTACGTCATTCATGCCGACATAAAACCTGATCCGGTGCAGCCTCACTGCAGCACCTTTCCTCGTTTCTCTTCTACGTCATGCGTTGCTCTTCATTTTGCTACTCAGCTGTTTCTTCTGACCGAGGCATTGAGCTCTGTTCTACCATAAGTCCAGGTTTTCGGTCTTGGAAAAGCCCGGGTCTTTGCGAATCTTCCAGTAGGTTCCATTAGACAGCCACACATCTCTTCCAGCTTCATCCACGGACTTTCTGTCAAGGAAAATAAATATGAGACAACTTTAGCAACAAACGGTAAACTATTCTGTTTCTGCTGAAAGTTGAGGTTGATACCACTCTTAGTAAATTTTAAACCTCCTACAACCCGACGACATACATGATCATATTTTTGGTTGTCTGTGCTGTAAAACTTTATTCTGATGTACACAAACATGGACACATTGAGATCCAGCTCGGGACAGTTTCCATGGCAGCTGATGGTAATATACAGGACCAAGTATGTTGTATGTAAGTAAACATGGCTTTTTATCTGGCCAATGAACACGAGGTAAACTGGTGCTAGTTTAAAGTCCACACTTTTGACAAGTTAACACAAGGCTGGATCTTGCTACGTCATCTTGAACAGGTCATGCAATCTGGACGCGCTATGCTGAAACATTCTTATTGCTGAGCTGCATCCTTCCCAGCAGTGGAAGCAGAACAATGTGACCCGTCCTGTCTGAGCCGGAGCCCCAGACGGGAGAGGGGTTCTACACTGCCATCTGGTGGCGTTAAAGCCTCTAGTTTGGTTTCATGGTGGGAGACCTACCTTGAGGTTTGTTCTCATTAAAGAATTTACCATTTCCCAGCCCAGTTTGTGTGATACATATTAAATTTATGTAGCTTATGTAACTGAGGAAAATCTACAAAGCATGTCAACCATTTGTTGGGAAAAACTCCTTCTGAAAACATACCCAGCTGATTTGATTTGGACCACTTTTTAAACCTTGATAACAGGATCTTAGAGCTTGAATCAAAGGCAACGGGGCATCTTTTTGTCTCTAGAAAACGCATCACTGACCCTGACTGGCTCTGCAACATCCTGGTTCTGCTGAAAGGAAATCCTACCAGAGGGTGGTGAAGAGGGTGGTAAGCTGCTGTCTCTGCAGAGCATCTTTCAGTCCAGATGTCACAGAAAAGCAGAGAAAATTCTGAGAGACTCCTTCCACCCCTCCCATGGAAGCTTCACTCCTGCCGTCTGGTAGACGCTTCCGCAGCGTCCACGTATGAACTACCGGACGAAAAATCGGATTTACCCCTCTGTATTCCGCCTACGTAACCAGTAAACCCCATGCAGCTCCTCCATCTACTGTAGCTGCATTTGCATGTTCTTGCACATTTATACTCACTAATGCACATTTTCTTGTACTTTATTGATGTATAAATTGTCTTGCTGTTTAATTTTTCCTTTGCACTACCCTGAACATTTACATCCATTTATGCTTTTTTTAAGTTGCTTGGAGCTCCGCTGTAGTTTTCTCTGAACGCCTGCACTGTAAGATTTTTCATTGCTCTGTGCAAACCCCGTCTTGCTGCTGTGCACACGACAAGGATCTTCTTGAAACATGATGGTCCAATTAATGTAAAACTCACCTGAAGAACCTTGGGATGTGCTCCTCCCCTCTCTTGGCCATCTCCTTCCTCCTCTCTCGCTGCTTCTCTTCCACCTCATCCTTCCTTTTATCTGCCTCTGCAGCCTTCCCGTCTTCCAGGAACCTTACAGGAGAAACGAGAACAGATTCAGACAACAGCTGGTGTTACAGGTATGAGCTGAAACTGAAGTATCAGGTCTGGTTTATACCTCTGGTCTGGTCTGAACCGGGTGTCTGTAGGTGGGAGGACATCTTTCAGGTCTGCTGTCAGTTCGTTAAGTTCTCGGGCGTAACGTGAGAAACCGTAGAACTGGGCGTGGTCATCGGGCTGCACATCTGAAGAGAAGTGAAAAAAGTGTCTCATGATTCAGATTCCTGGTCAAGAAAAAAAAAAAGCTCCAACGTGGTGCTGTACGCAAGAGGTATGCATGTATTAATCCCAGAACACAGGATGTTCTGCCAAGAAACAAGACAACAAGCCATCCATCCATCTTTCCACGTTATCCAGGGCGAGTCGTGGGGACAGCAGCCTGTACAGGGAAATCCAGACCTCCCGCTCCTCAGCCACTTCTTCCAGGCATTCCCAGGCCAGAGGCGTAATGCCTCCAGCATGTCCTGCGTCTTCCCTGGCATCTCCTCCCTGTGGGACATGTCCAGAACATCTGACCAGAGAGACGTCCAGAAGGTATTCTGACCAGATACTTGAGCCACCTTCTATGGTCCCTCTGAATGTGGAGGAGCAGCAATTCTCTGATCTAATCCTGGATCACCCAGCTTCTCCCCTCAAGTCTTAGGGAGAGTCCAGACACCCTGAGGAGGAAACTCATCTGTTCTCTCTCTCTTTGGGTCACTTTCTACAGCTGGTGACCATAGGTGAGGGTAATCCAGAGTTTCTCCTTTCAGCTCAGCTCCTTCTTCACCAAGAAGAGTTCACTTATCTATTGATGAAGCCAGCAGAAGCACATCATCTTACTTTGAAGGAGTCCAACCTCCCCCAAATCTGACTTCCTGGCTGGGTGGGGAAGCTGTCAGCACCAACTTTTCAGGTTGATGAAAGGAAGCATTTGGTTTCCACTTGGAGCCTAATTTAATTCTGATTTGGGGATGAATTATTGATCTTACCTGGTTCATTTAACTGAAGATGGTACACCAGGTGCTCCACTCAACTCCACTACTTTGTTCCCTAAAATCTACAAATCCCATAAAAAGCAGCAGCAGTTTGTCAACTCTACAGTAACACTGGAGGGACATACTTTCTGAGATCTATTGGGGTTAATCAGTCATAATTAGAGGTTAGAGGTGCATGGTTTGAAATGAAAACTTGTGGACAGGTTGTGGATCAGTTAGCTCTTGCCACTGTCTAAGCAATGCCACGTTTTTCCTTCTAAACGTCACTTCCTTAAAAAGTCGCTCCTCATTCAGCTGCACTTTGTTCACCCACCACGTAGCTGATGCACTGATAATACGTCTGGTGTAGGGTTGATGGCAAATGACAGGACATAATTTCAAAGCTTAATTTTGAAGCTACACCTGGCAGGTTGGAGAGTGTTCACCGAGAGCCTCGACTACATCTACGGGCTTAGGAGGGGAATTGGGTGGAGCCTAAGCTGTGACTGGTGTGTGCTGGTGCAGAACTTTGTGAGGCCTTGAAGCAGGTCTACTCACTGGGCTTCCAGATGCACTGCGGTGTAGACAGAGTGTCACAGACGATGCCTTCATGCCAGAGGCCTCCGAAGCGATGGACCACCTCTCCAGCCCGGTCCAGAACCACACCCTGCACCTCGTTCTTACTGTTGTCTGAACTCCAGTAGCGAGACTGGAAAAATGAGAAACAAAAATCTGTGAACTACATGCTGCAAAACTCATTTCCATCTTTGGGTTAATGACGTTTCATCTTCCACTCGAGGCATTCTTCTGTTTGAAGAAGAAACTGGCTTAATGGGATTAAATCAGTGCATAGGTGCGTCTTCACCTTAACAAAGGTGATCTTGCAGGTGCACACGTCGCTGCGTGTGTTTTTGATGACCACCTCGCCGTAGTGCTCCAACCAGCGCTGCTGACTCAGCACATTGTGGATGCAGGTCACCGCCTTGTTCCATTCATAGTGATCACCGTACCTACAAATTACACAAAATTACTCACACATCCATTTTCATTTCCCTAAAAATGTGCTCCAGCGTCCAACACCGAGGACCTCCATTAGAAATAGAGCCCTGAATGTTGTCCCGGTGGATCATAGTGACTCACTTTGGAAGGGTGACATTGACCTGTCCGCTGGAGATTATCTCCACCGACTTCCCCCAAAACTTGTACTTCCATCTCTGATCTTAAAGCAGAAACAACAATGATAAGTGGCATGTGGTACTAAAATATGCCAGGTAGATTCAGAAGTACATCAACAGTCCCTACCTTGCCAGAAAGTGAAGTTTTCTGACTCTGCATGGCAGGCAGAGATGGGTGGGTGATGGCTAACCTGACAACATACATCCCATCATCACATTACTCTCCTGTTTTTTAGCAGATAAAAATGGCCGGATGTCCTGCTGCTGTTTACCTGTTCGCTGACATAATGAAAACCTCTGTCTTCTCTATGATTTTCATACGTTTCTCCCAGGACGGGGTTGAAGGGTTTGTAGCGATATCTCCAGGATGCCCAGGCATAACCCGAGATGGAGAATGCTGCTACATAAACCTGGAAACAAGCATACGTCTCAGTGTTTGCTGAAACTTGCTCCAACACTTGAGTAAATTAGCTTACCATCCTCTCATACGGGTCATCGATGTGGTTTGCGGCGTCCAGCAGCTCGGAGTACTCCAGCTCTTCACTGAGTCTCTGCAGCAAAGACAGCGGCTCGTTCAGAACCACTGGCATGGAGACCCTGGACAGGTCCTTGCCTATGTTGTTGTACAGGATAGTCATGATCCCAATGTGGCTGTTGTCCGCTCCTAGGGCGGGAAGGGTAGTCCGACGACCTGCATCGTAACAAACATGTTTACAGTACACAAAAAGGTGGTTATATAAATGACTCCCGGGTCTGAATAAATATAGGTAACAATATTACAGGTAATATTATTAAGATCTTATTAAGATCTTATACTTGAGGTGGGAAAATGTTTTTTTTGGAGATAACCTCTGTTATATTGTGGATTTCTTAAAATATTTTTGCCCTTAATGAAAATTTTTAAATTACAAGTGGAAATGGCATCGTTTCATAGACTAAAGACTTCACCATGTGAAAGGAAGCAGTGCAGGCACTCTGAGGACGATGGTGCAGAGCAGGTCTGAAAGTATGTTGGTTAAAAAGTAAATAAAACTAATCAGAGATACTGAAGACTAACTTCAGCCATAATGTTCAGACTTTGTCCACTCATTTCTTCGTGGTTCAGCCATTCATTTAAAAAGGAATAAAATGAAATAAGAAAAATGAACAGCCCAACATAACCGATCGTTCAGGTGAGAAATGAGAGGCTGAGCGAAGCAGCATGAAGGAGCTGGAAGAGCCGGCCCTTTAAAGGAGCTGGACCTCCACCACTAAACGGGTCTGGCACCAGAACCTCCAACCAGTCCTTTATGTCTAGGACCCCTCCACACGGGTCCCAGTCTTACCAATCCAGAACAAAGGGTGGAGCTTGGTGCAATCCTCTGATTGGTGGAAAGAATCATGACTTCCTGTGTGACTCAGCAATAAGAACAAAGGACCAGCTCCATGTCTAATACGCTGGATTTATTGTGGTTTTGAAGTCTGCAGCATTGTGCAACAACCGTCCACCACAACCACCATTTTTCATCCCATTTACATTAAAACTTAACTACACTGATTTATTCAAGCTTTAAAATTCCAGATGGCTTATTCAGGATGAGTATCAATAAACTTTAGAATGAGGTTATATCCACTAAATTTATTGTATTAAGTCTGTGTTTACATGCCAGAAATCAGTATTATAAAAATAAATGTAAAAATAAATGTAATGAAGCCTCCGTGGAGCGTTTTCAACATCCACCACAGTGGTGGGCTTACCGGTATCTGCAGGCACCAAGCGGGGTTTGTCGTTCGCGCTGCTAAGACTGGCTCTGTAGTTGAGGGTGGCAGTGGCTACGAAGACAAGACGAGAACGTCATTTCCCAGTCCATTATACTGGTCAGAATAATGCAGGAACGGCTCTGCTGGCTGTAGAAACCACTCACAGTGTCCCTCTTCAGGCTCCGAGGTGGTGGTGTTGGTGATATCACTCAGACCAGATTCATCTGAAGCTTCAGCCTCTGATGAAGTCTCACATACTATCACCTCACTGGCATCAAAATACTCCTGCACAGAATCTGCCACCGAAGGAGGACGGCGACTGTGACGATCCATGGATGGTGTCCTCTGCAAGGAAACATTTGCTTTGAGCTGCTTTAGATACCACATCTACCTGAAATACTTCAGTCTGTATCCACCCTGTTTTCATGCTTTACCAGCCCATGTGCACCCTTACATGTGAGGGTCAGTTCCCACTGGAATAATCAAAATCCTAAATATTTCTATAGATTGTAGCTGGAACTGCCCAAACAGCGTGAATTTAGTCACCTCAGCAGCACCAACCACCACCAGGCATCTGCTACTGCAGTGGTTTCCATCATTTCATCAATGCTGTGACAAACTCTCAGAAATTAACTTGTGTGGAAAATAAATGAGAATAAAAGCCTGACAGCAGGACTCAGGATACAGCAGCAGTACACACCTGGTCCGGACGGACGGTGCAGAAGGATTCTTCAGAAGAGTCAGAAGACAGGGAAAGCGAGTGGACTTTGGTCAGATGAGACTGCACGTCAAGCTGCACATGCACGCACACATGCACACACAAGCCATGCAGGACACATGCAGAAGGAAGAAGATGTAACACATGAATGGATGCAGAGAAGGCAACGCGCCAGCAGTCATTCCCACCGAACGCTGTCCTTTGTGCTACAAGATTTTATACCGTTGTACATCAAAAGTAAAGACTTTGTTCATACATCCAGTCTTTTTAAACACTGATTTGTACCAGTTACTTTTCCAGCCATGTTGCTGCCATCAGATTCACTATCAGCTCAGATTTTCCACCATATGGTAAAAGTTTCATCCTCTGATGTGTTTATGTTCAGGGCAGGAAGTCCGGGACCACAAACGGGTCTGTCCAAGTGGATCAGAGCAAAAATGGTGGACTGGACCCTCAAGAGACTGAAGTCATCCCTGTTATAGCAACACTAAACACCATGTTTTACTTTCATTTCCTTTTCTTTTATAATTTTATTTACTTGAGATCAGCTGAGGGTCGAAGTCTACAGGAAACAGGGGGTTAAAGACCCTCATCCATCAGCTGACCGAAGGACCCATCATTTATCCATCACACCCATTTTTATTTTCTTTATCCACTTATGTACCATAACCACATTTTTTTAAAAATTGTATTTAATGTTTATTTATACATTTATTTTAATAGGTTGGTTACCGTGGCAACCAACACCATTAATAGTTTAACTCAAACGCTCTAAAGGAAACATGCAGGAAGTTATAGACCCTCCTCCATCAGCACACTGAAGGACCATCACCATGGAAACAAGCCTTTCTAAACACACTGCTGCTCAGTTTTAGTGTGTAAATGTGTGTGTGTGTGTGTGTGTGTGTGTGTAAGGGAGAGGCGTACTCTGGGTGTGTTCATGATCCACCTTAAAACAGCCCAAACCTGCTGAACAGTTTCAGATCTCAGGGTTTGGTTTCTGTCGTTCTGACGGGCCCAGACTGATACTGCTCCAGTAAAAACTGGAGCAAGACCAGATCAGTTAAAACTGGTTTATAACTGGGCTTTGGTTTGTGTGTTTTTCCCACATGCTGGGACACAAATCTGTATGACCTGCATGGATTCAACTAACGGAGTGTAAGCCAGGTGTGTTTTACCTCAGCCAGGGTGCTGCAGAGCGTGGCGAGCTGCTGGGAGGTGTTCTGCCTCAGGTCCGGCCCGGTCCAGGCCTGCCTCAGTCGCTCCCTCTCCAGGGTCAGAACCTCATGAACTGACTTCAGAGCAGCATGGACTGCAGCATTCAGAGCATGTAGGCGTTAAACATGACTGCAGGCGGCTTTTAAATGAAGGGAAGTTTGGAGATCTCACCTCTCTGAGACACAGCACAGATGTCCTGGTGGAGCTTCTTGGCCTCAGGTGAGGTGACCTGAGGGTTGGACAGCTGGGAGTAGACGTAGTCGGGGATGGACTGAACCGATGAACTACAGTTGGTGCTCAGGTGGCTGGACGTGAACTGTGGGAGGAACAGAACTAACTACAGCAAGCTTTCAGCTTCACTGGTCCATCAGAGAACCAGTCCAGACCCATCTGTGGGTCCAGGCACCCTCACAGTACCTGGTATGTTCAACAGATCAGACGTTTCCATGGCAACTGCATGGAGCTTTCCAGACTGTACAAGCAGGACTCAACATGAACAGGCACTGGTCACAGCAACTCATCTAGTCAGGAATCAAACTACAAACTTCTTAAAGGGAGAGGATGAAAATAAGAAACCCACGCTGTGACAGTCTTCTGTCCCAGAGGAGCAGGAATTAATTAAACCAGGGCTTTTTTCTGGGATCGCCACAGTTCCCATCATGGCCAGCATTTACATGCAGAGCACTGAACTCCAAGATGGACCAACACTGAGCCACTGGTCCAGGTAAGAGGACGGCATCTGGGTCAGATTCCAGAGCTCAAAAGCAGTCTCTGAACACAACTCAGAGGTAGCGTCTGGTTCATCCGGGAAGATGTTAAAGACGAACCGTCCATTTTTCCCACTGCTGCTGGTTCATCCTCACTTTGGAGTAAAAAAGCCCCCAGATACAGGGTTTGCAACTCTGAGGTCTTTCCTACGGTGGGAAGCCTTCTGGGTTCCTCGTCACTACTGAAGGACAATAATCTGGAATTTCTCTGTGACATTCACCAGGAAACGGACCAGATTAAAACTGGGCTGCAGGCCAGGCCCGGATTATTCTCAATATTCTCTCTGAAGCCTTGAACTATCACAATTATTATGGAGTGCATTTTAGGTTCTTACCATCCCCCCCATGGCCTCAACACGGGACAAAGTCCTTGAATGGCCCAACGCCCTCCCACTCTTCTTTTTGGGTTTCTCCAGGGAAAGATTCTGTAGAGAGAACAACAAAAGGACAAACACAATTACAACCATTACGATTACAGGACTGAAAAGCCACATGTACACGTTTAACTGTGGACGGGCCCATTCTGAGCTGTTCAGTTCTTTTCAAAGAGCCACAATCAGAGCCGTTCAGTTCTTTTTAAAGAGCCACAATCAGAGCCGTTCAGTTCTTTTTAAAGAGCCACAATCAGAGCCGTTCAGTTCTTTTTAAAGAGCCACAATCAGAGCTCTTTAATTTGTGTTCAGGTTCTACCTGCATGCTGATCCTCATCTCCAGGTCCGTGTCGGTGATGGGCAGGCCGCCCTCCAGCCAGTGTAGTCTCTGTATGAGCTGAGCCAGTTCCGTCAGCTCTGCCTGACAGCGAACCAGGTCTGAAAGTGATCATAGCATGAATTCAGACTCAAAGCAGCATGTTCATGAGCTCCGTTTTAGTACACGCACAGATTTGGTTGATCATGAGGAAACATGGCTGCCAACCAAGCCTTGCTTTATAGATGCACGTTAGGTGAGGTGCTCACCGTTGGAGGTAGCATCGATGTCATGGGTTTGCTGCAGCCAGGCCGACACCTTGCTGGTCACTCCTGGGTATGTGGGCACCGGGGCCGGGCTCGCCATCTCTGGATTGTAGATGGATGCTGAGCTAGCATAATAAGCGGGCTAGGAAAGCAAATTTGAGCTTTTCATTACAAAAACGACCAGAATTAACATGTGCTAAAGTACTCAGATGCAACTCCTTCCTGGTTTGTTCCAGATGAAATCAGATTTTATTAAAGTTTGTTTTGAGAGTAAAATTCCATTAAAGAGGAAGCTGGATGTGGAAACTGACTGACCCGAGCTCTGTTCTGCTGGGCTGGCAGGGTGCTCTGGGTCAGCGACAACGCATGGAGGACTCCCCGATGAACAGTCATTGCTTCATTTTTCCTAAAAACACGGTGGGCACACAGCTTGGTCAGCCATATGTAGAAGATGTCACTGCTCTTTGTCTGACAGGGGAAAAAAAAAAAAAAAAAAAAAAAAGAAGGGGGTGTAAATGTGGAAAATAAAGAACATCCTTCATTTAAATCCTCTACATTTGATCAGGA
This sequence comes from Melanotaenia boesemani, assembly GCF_017639745.1. Taxonomy (NCBI): domain Eukaryota; kingdom Metazoa; phylum Chordata; class Actinopteri; order Atheriniformes; family Melanotaeniidae; genus Melanotaenia; species Melanotaenia boesemani. The sequence continues at coordinate 1,815,358 of NC_055683.1, forward strand.
TGAAGCCTTTTCATGGACTTCAAGGATCAGGCTACCTTGAGGTGGTAGAGGTTGTCTCCAGCATCCAGGTCTATACGTTTTGACTTCTTGTTGACAGACATGACAGCCAGGCTGACGTCCAGGGAGCCGTGGAGCTTTCCTCTCTGAATCTAGAACCAAACAGAAAATGTTACAAACCCCTCCGAAAACCAGCTGGAGACCAACTGTGTCCATGACTCACGTCTTGCTGGGTCTTTGAATACTTGAGAATTCCCCTCTCCAGCAGGAAGAATCTCTGTAAACAACCAAACAGAGTTAGAAACTAAAGTCCATCTCAGTTCAGTTCAGCTAGCCAAGATTCCCAAGTCAGACTCGGCCGAGATTCCCAAGTCAGACTCGGCCATGTGATGCTGGGTGCACACGGACTGTGTTTGGGCTGATGTGAGCTCCGTCAGCGCCTCCACCCGGACTGCATGCATCACTTGCTTCTGTAAACACCAGAAACAGCTGGACCAGAACGGGTCCAGGTCTCTGCTTCTCCTGACATGAACTTTCTGACTTGATGTCAGGTGGGTTTCTCTGAAATCTGATTGGATACCCCAGGTCACGGTGTCCAAACGTCCTCTTTTACCTGGACATGTCCTCTCTGAGAGCCAAATAATGTGTTTGTCTGGAATTTTAAATTCGTCTGGGAACAACTGGAAAACAGCACAACTCTGCCTCTTCATCTAGTCTGGGATGGACTCTGGACCAACAGAGGATGCGAAGTCAGTCCAGCTTTTCTCAGTGAGAGTTTAACTCCCTCACTTTCCCCACGGGTTTAACAAACACCCCAATAAGACCAGGAGAAGACCAGGTTTGTGTTTTGGACTGATGGCTTTGACGGCCTGGAGAAGAACCTGTTCAGGAGTTTTAGATCCGAGTGTCCAGTAGACCAGAAATGATCCACCTACTACCACATCAGGATCCTGTCTACCACCAGAACTGTAAATCTGGTATTCCACCCACCTTGTGCCAGCCTTTCAGTGGGTACTTCCTCCTCTTCATCAAATAGCCTTCACAGATCCCAGGTATACTGAGGTCTTGAGAGGATCCCGGAACCAAACAAGGGTCTGGATTCTGCAGGTCGTCCATCACCTCCCAGTTTCGAGACTGAAAGACAGAATGATGGATTACCCCGTCTGTAACCCTCTAGATCATTAACATACAGACACACCCAGCTCCCTCCAGAAGGAGATGGTAAACCTTCCTCCTCATCATCATCATCTCACCTGTTTGGAGGGTCTGGATGAGCCAGTGCTGCTGTTGCGGGAGTGTCCCGGCTTGAAAGTGCTGGCTGGGGATCGATCGCGGCCGCTGCTGACGGACAGGCTGCTGACGGACAGGCTGCTGGCGGCAGCAGGTGGACACACCTGAGGGTCCATGGATCAGCTGATGAGGAGAGCGTTGTTTGAGGAGGGATCTTCAGAGAAGGCTGAAGCTCATGACAAAAAAGCAGCTCTGCGGACGTTCAACCAAAAGGTCTGAAATGACAAGTTATCCACATTTTTACTTTAACGTAACAACGAACCTTAGACTGGATTTAACCAGTCTGCTTCCTTTCCATCGTGTAGAACCACTTCTTCCCTCCGCTTGGCTTCTGCTTTAACTACTTGTTCTTCTTGCTACCAACATATTACAGGGGATTTTGGCTCTCCATGCATGTAGAATATAACACCAGCCGGGATTATTAGAGAGAAATAACCCACCAAAACACACGTCCTTGTTTTTTGTACAGAGTTGATTTAGGTCTTATAAATGAAATCAACTTGTACTTTTAGTGTTGGAGAGAGAGGAAACACCAAGTACAGTCCTTTTTTTACCATAAATGAGCAGGGAGTCCGAACACTGAGCAGGCTGCTGTGGTTCATGAAAAGAAAGGAAAACCTAGGATTTATCCATCCATCATGTATGCCGCTTCATCCTCTAAAGGGTCGCAGGGAAGCTGGAGCCAAACCCAGCAGTTAGCAGGTGCAAGACAGGTTGACCTGGACAGGTCACCAGTCCATGGCAGACCCACACAGAGAGACAAACAACGACTCACTCCTAGGGAGAGTTTAGAGACCAGTTCACCTAACATCATGTCTTTGGATGTGGAAAGAAACCGGCGTACCCGGAGAGAACCCACGCCACACAGAAAGGCCCAGCCGAGGCTCGAACCAGCGACTTCCTGTGAGGCTGTGGTGCTAACCACCACACCACCGTGCACCATGGAATTTAATCTTTGAAAAAAGATTATCTTCAGATAAGATGCAAACGAGACAGACAAAAAAAAATAAAAAAATATCTGCATGTTGGAAAAGAGATCAAACTGCCTTCCCAAGGTTCACGGATACATTTAACAGACTAAATATACAAACTATGGGTTAAACATAGCTGTGCTCAGTTTAAGCTACCATGACACACATTTATGAGCACACTGGAGGCAAAAGTTCAAACTTAAAGAAAAGTTTGAGACTTAAACAGCCACAATTTTAGTGTCAGTCACAGTTTATGATGAATGTTCATGCTTCCATGGTCCACTTTAAATCCTTCATGTCCATTTTCTGACCAGCTTTGCATTTAAATGTGACCTCTAACAGCGGCACGCGTGTAAAGGTGAAGCCAGTCAACAGGAAAACCTTCACAGCACTCCCTGGTCTGGTACAGCTGGAAACTGGCTGGAAGAGGAAGTCATTGCTGAAATTCCTGTTTGAGCTTTCTAGAAGTCAGAGCAGGTTCTAGTGGCAATGCCGGGAAGCCAGCCCTAATCACATGATGATGGTGCATTCAGTTTGTAAAAAATACAGGAAGAAATGTGGATTTAAAAGACTAAAAGAAGTTTCCATCTTCAGGTTTTCTACGGATACTTCCACCTCTAACTTCAGTACTCAACCTCATATTTTATTTCTGTTAAATAAGAGGAATGATCAACATGAAGACCTGAAGAAACGTGCAGGTAAAACCTGAATCTCATTACAAATGAAACACACCTGTGAAGTCCGGATGTCTCACAAGCTGCGTCTGTCCTCAGAGAATTCCTCCAGGCTTCCTTCAAATGGTCTGAAACTCCTCTTTATCCCTCCTGGAGATCAGAGTTGCTCCTTAAACAGCAGGCAGGGTATAAACTCCCCTCCGTTGTCCTCGGTGTTCCGCAGCAGCGCCGCACCTGAGTGATGCCTTGCTTGTCAGAGTGCTGCCTATCAAAGCCCAACAGGTATCTGGGCGGGGCTGAAAGCAGAGGCGCTCTACCTGTCCAAACAGGCCTGCCGACTCTGTCACCACAGGGTGACAAAACTCCGCAGCACATTTCTTTTCACAGGGTCCGCTCCTTTAGCGGCAGGCGGGCGGTGACCTGGCGAGCTGCGGAGGAGGGGGAAGCATGGCTCTTTCGGGGTGAAATTGATCATAAACATAATAAAAGGTTAATAATAAAGCCATAACTTTGTACACAATTCTTTCAGGTTGTAGTTTGCAAAGTGCAACAGTATCCGTTGGAGGTTTCTGAACAACAAGCTGGACTGGAACAGGACTTCACTGCCTGGAGCAGCTGGAGGAAAATATAAAATCAGAAGAAGTTGTTTGAGGAATCACATTAATGTGAAGTTATCTACTAAACACATAAAGATCCGAACATCATTATTTATCATGTTGGAATATTTTCTAAGTTTATCTACAGACGGACTCTGATTGGTTCGTTTCATCCGCGTGATTAAAAGGGGCGTTCTCACTGAAAAGCCCGTCGGATCTGAGCGGGTCGTCCGGCTGATGCCTAATGAAGGGAAACCCCGCCCACCTGGCTCGCCTCCGGCTCACCCGGGCGTTAAATGGTGTGGACCCAGAAGAGCAGGGGTAGAGGTGAGAGCTGTCCTCCACAAACTCACCCACACAGGAAAACAGCTTCCATGTCTCTTTATTTCCTTCCCATCCAGCTGACTTATCTGTCACAGAGCCCCGCGTGGGCCATCATCACGGCTCATAGTCCCACACAATCCTGCGGATAAACACTTTTACACTTCAACAGGTTTATGCACGTTTTTTGTTTGTTTGTTTTTTGTTTGTTTGTTTGTTTTTGTTTTGTTTTTGTTTTTTTTCCTTTAACAGTTAAAGCACAGAAAATTTCATCACAGGTTCATGACACACGAATATGAAACAACCCACAATGTTTCTGTACAAAAGTATGAAGCAACTAACTGTACTTAAAGTACATCCTACCTCCACCATAGTCAGGTCTTATTAAAATGTAAATAAACCAGAATCCCATCAGGTAATCTTTTATTCCCAGCAGCAGATCACCAACACATCAGAGGATGAAACTGAGACGTTTCACCATGAGATGAAAATATGAGCTGATAGTGAATCTGATGGAAAAAGTTGGAACAGGACCAACAAAAGGCTGGAAAAGTACCTGGTACAAACCAGAAACACCTGGAGGAGCATTGGACAACTAACCAGGTTACCTGGCAACAGGTCAGTAACATGACGGGTATAAAAGGAGCATTTCAGAGAGGCAGAGTCTCTCAGATGGAAAGATGAACAGAGCTTCATCAATCTGAGACAAACTGGATCTAAAACTGGAACAATTTCAGAAAAATGTTCCTCAGACTCTGAAGATCCTCCATCTACAGTGTAGAATATCATCAGAAGATTCAGAGAATTAGGAGGAATCTCTGTGTGCTGGGGACAAGGCTGGATGCTGGTGATCTTCTGCATTAAAAGCAGACATGATTCTCTACTGGAAACCACTGCATGGACTCAGGAAGACTTCCAGAAACCACTGTCTGTGAACACAGTTCACCCTGAAACCCACAAATGCAGGTTAAAGCTCCATCATGCAGAGAAGAAGCCAGATGTGAACAGGATCCAGAACCAGCTTCTTCCGTCTTCTCTGGACCAAAGCTCATTTAAAATGGTCTGAGGCAAAGTGGAAACCTGGATGAAGATATGAACTAGTTTGTGGAAAGCATGGACGGCGTGTCCTGCAGACTAAAGAGGAGAGGGAGCATCCAGCTTGTTATCAGTGGACAGGTGAAAAGCTGCATCTCTGATGGGATGGGGCTGCATTAGTGCCTATGGCGTGGGCAGCTTCCACATCTGTGAAGCTCCATCAATGCTGAAAAGTACATGGAGGTTTTAGAGCAACATCTGCTCCCATCCAGACAACGTCTCTTTCAGGGAAGACCTTGCAGATTTCAGCAAGACGATGCTGAACCACATCCTGCATCCATCACAGCAGCATGGCTTCACAGGAGAAGAGTCCGGCTGCTGAACTGGCCTGCCTGCAGTCCACACCTTTCACCAGTACACAACATCTGGAGCATCATGGAAGCAGAAATCCAGCAACCAAGGTCCAGGACTGTAGAGCAGCTAGAATCCTGCATCAGGCCAGAACGGGACAACATTCCTCTCCTAAAACTCCAGCAACTGGTCTCCTCACTTCCCAGACGCTTCCAGACATGTTAGAAGAAGAGATACTACACCATGCTGAACACCAACCTGGAACTACTTTTTACACCATGCTGAACACCAACCTGGAACTACTTTTTACACCATGCTGAACACCACCCTGGAACTACTTTTTACTGAAAATAAAATCAGGTTGTACTGCATACTACTGCGTATTCCAGGGATCACTAACTCCAGTCCTCGAGGAGCAGAGTTGGTGATTCTTGGTTCTGTGTATCAACAATCTTGGTCTATCCTTCTCCATCTGTGACCTCTGTGCTGACGATACGATGATGTCCTGCATCTACATCCACTCCACTCTTTGGGTTCAACAAGCTTTTGGCGTCTTTAGACATATTTTGGATTACTTGAATTACAACATTTCTTCTAACTGCCTCGTAAATCCAACTTTGAGATACACATCCACATTCTCATAACTTAAAATACACCTCACAGCTGGTGTCATAACTGAAGTATAGCAATAATATTTTCTGACCTGATCTGGGACAAAGGAAGCAGCAGAGAACAGATATGATCAGTATGTCGTCCGACCAGTAGAGCTGAAAGTCAGCTGCAGGCCTGGAAAAACAACCTGACATGTTTGCTCCAAACCCAGAGCAGCTTCATACGTGTTCACGAACACACTGAGCTTAAATTCCACCTGAAAGTAAACATGCAGAACATGAGCAGGTATTCACCAGGTCTCCAGGGGTCTCAGAAAGTCCTGGAAGTTTGAGAGCCTGTCCCCAATGCTCTGCTTTTTCTTTCAATTAGATTCATCTGTGCATTGTAACAACTATCCAGAAAATGAACATAAAGATCTTATATCACAAATTAAACTCAAAGAATCCATCAGGACCTAAACAGCTTTGATCATTTTAATTCTTTTGCTGCAACATATATTAGAAAAGCAGTGGAATTTCCTTAATGTAATGTAGCTGTAATATGATGCAGCTCACTGTTGCCCTTTGTATATTTTTAGTGCAGATAGTGTGTGTGAATCACCAGAGAGGAAAAGCTTGCGTTAGACTGGTTCTCTATCTGTCTAAATTCCATCAGCATTCATCATTAAGTCAGGCTGCAGGAACAACTTGTGCTTTAAATGGAATTTAATTTTAGGACAATTACATGGCCTTAAATTAAGTTAAACAAAGCTGTTTTTCTAACTATTTCTTCAGCTGTGGTGGTCTGTATTCCCAGTATACCTCAGGTTGGATACTGATGTATCTCATCATCTGCTAAAAGAATCTTCCCTCAGGGTTAACAATGACCCTGACCAAGCTGAATGTTGTAACCATTGACTACTCCTTTCCTTCAACCTGCAGCTACGTTGCTAACTAGTTAATTGCCAGAACACAGTCAGAACAAAGCTAGAACAGAAGCAAAGCAGAGCCGAGGCAGAGCCGAAACAGAGCCAAAGTACAGCCGGAACAAAGCCAGAACAGAGTGTATGTATTCCACATGACAAAAATCACAGCTTAAAGGAAAATCTACCCTACAACTCATCCTGAAAAGAAAGAAAAAGAAGAGGAGGAGGAGAAAGATAAATAAGAGGAAGAGAAAGAATATTTTATATATATATATGTGTGTGTGTGCAGATGGAAATTAGCTACAACTAGTGCTGCTGAACATAAACTAAATAACAAACAATAATAAACTAAACAAACAAAGCTATCATTTTCTTTAAAACACAATTTTTGAAAATGCAAATACAAATCTGTTTTTGAACGACCCCCCTCCCTCCCTCCTCAGGGCTGTAGTTCCTGTTTACATCCATAGGGGGCGGTACTGCAGCTAAACTCCGCAGGATGATGACGAGAATCAGAAGAAGAAGAAGTAGAAGAAGAAACGGCGTCTGTCATTTTTAATATGCGTTAAAATGCAGACAGGCGACGGCATGGATTTCCACATCAATCTGAAGGTGAATTTTAGGGGAAATTGTAAGAATTTCCTCCTCTCGGGATCGGAGACCAAGAGCTGGGAGTCGATGGAGGCCATGGTAAGTCGGACAATCCGCTCACGGTTCGGTTCGGCCCGCTGGCTTCTGATGGGTTGATGAATAACTGGAGATATTCAGACGTGTCGACAGAAAACTGTTTCTAGATCTGGTCTAGATTTATTCATAGACTGGGTCATTCAGCTCGTCCTTCAGTCATTTAATCATGGGCGTCATTTTTCTGAGGACAGGCGACATTCGGCTCGGTTCTGTGGAGTCTTAGTGGCTCATTTTCCATATTTATATGATTAGCATCTAAAATGAACGTACAGATATTGCCTGCAGTCCAGCTGTGAAAGGAAAGACTTCTGTTTCAGGTGTAAACACTGTAAATGGACCGAGGGTTGTATGGACCTCTTCAGTTTTCGGTCCAGTGGACACGCAGAGACCAGAAACAGCTTCTTTTCATTGATGTGTTTTTAATTTAGTGATAAAAGTTATTTATATTTTCTTATTTCCTGTTCTTTCCAACAGAATAATTCTAATATCGCCTTTTCTGTGGTGGGCGTGGCTTAGGTTCCTTCTTGGCCCTGATTGGACCGCTGCTCTGTTTTGTTGTTCTACAGAGGAAGTGAAGACACTTCATCTTTGTGTTTTAGTTTCGTTCATCTGAGCCTCTGATATGAACCCAGATCACATAACACATGTTTTTCTTCTTAAAGCCGGAGTGAAGGGGACTCTGGGCCTTATCAGATGATCTCCTCTAGCTCTGGAAGATAAATAAATGACAACCTGAACTATTTAATGTGTTCATCAGCTCATCCTGTGTTACTTCTCCAGACTCTGGTGTGGACACAGTAAGTCATCCAGGGGCCTGTTTGACATTAGTAGGATGAAACTATTCAGGTTAAGAGAAGCCTTGTCAAGCCGGGCTGAGGAGGAGCGTATAAATCAATCCAGGAATCGGTAATCCTACCCAGACATGTTCACAGCTGCCTTCAGAAGACCAGGAGGTCAATCACAGATTAACTGATGCAGACCTGGAAAAGCTTAGGCTCCTTACTTCACTTCAAGTGATGGAGGCTGATGAAGAATTACAGCCAGGTTTGGCAGATGATAGCTGACTGAATGAATGTGTAAGAACAGAAAAATAGGTTATACATTTATTTTGTCTCATGCAATGAGCTACTTTTATTTGCTCAGAATAAGGCTGAGCTGGAAGTTTACATCCTCCCAAGGAAAATGAATCAATGTTAAAACATTTCTAGCGCTCATGAACAACGTTTGTACAAATGTTTTGCTGGCAGCTGTAGGATGTTGTTATTAATGTTCACACAAAGCAAATATGAATTGCCAAGAGTCCAAATAAAATACCAGCGTTTTTACAGTCTGGTAAGTTGTCTGATAAACTGATCAAAATGAACAAATTACTACAAAAAGACTCCCGTCTCTGTGAGTGTCATGGCTGGGGACTTGGGGTGTCCGAGGACCTTGGGTCTCAGGGGACCTCCGGTCTCCAAGTTTTCTGTGGGTACCTTTGAAAAGCCTGTTGTTAAAGCTGAAGGTGAAAGGCATTATGGGAGTCTGAATGGGGTGGGATTGTTTCTCAGCTGCTTTATGAGGCATTTTAATGTGCAACAAGGCTCAGATCTGTTCATGAGCAAACACCCCCCAATCACAGCCTGCCTCGCTTTCTCTGCAGGTGAAACGGTCCTTCGGCCTCTGCAGCCTTCAGCTCACCTACTTTGATGAGGAGAATGAGGAGGTAAGGCAACCATCTTCTGCTCATTTCAATCTTCACCAGGTATTCTGAGGTCAGAATTAGAAGATAGAAGACTGGAAACAACGATGGATTAAAGGCAGTGAAATAGCCTAATTTTCCATTAGCTGAATGTAAAACGTGCATAGAAGTGGGGGGGGGGGGCGTTAACAAAAGAAGCTAGCAGCCGGACCGAATGGGTTCTCCTCTGTCCGAACATTGTAAGGAGCTGAGCCTCTTCTGGATGAGGCCTGTTTATGCTGCGTCCTGAGTCCCACCTGAAATGATTTACCACAATAAATTAAGTTAATCTTCCTGACTACCAGGTCTGCATGTAGATGGAGGGATGGGTGGGTGGCGGGATGGGTGGATGTCCATCAACCAGGAAGCAGTGCTTCCTGCAGCATAAAAGAGATGAAATAGAAAATGAATCTTTATAAAAGCTGTTTCTTTACCACCTTTGATGTGATGTAACCAGAACAGTGTTTTCTATTCCAGGATTGGGCTAAACTCATTTGAATATATACATATGTGGTCGTTGTTCTCAAATCTTAATTTAAATTTAGTCCCAATAAAAAGTGGAAAAGGACGTTAATCTGTAATGTTTTAAAACAGTTTTTGGGACTTTTCTGTTCTGTAATGGCCTGAAAGTGAGGGAAGTTGCAGCTTTGAAATAACTTTATGTATTTAATCAGTTTGTCCCTTTTTGTCCTGCAGGTGTCCATAAACAGCCAAGGTGAGTCTGTCATGTGTAGTTATTATACGTATCACTGTCAACACCACCCTGTTAAATACGCCTGCTCTGTGTTGTCGTTGCAGCTGAGTATGAGGAGGCGTTGAAGGTAAGATCCTTAAACATTCAGTCACAGTTCTTCTGTGTGTTTTAGTTCAGATTTCCCTCCGTGTTGCCCACGATTCATCCAGTCTCCTCTAACAGCTGGGCTGTACCTGCTGTTAGCGATGCGTCCATGAACGCATCGTGGCTGCTGGTATATCCCGGCCCTCACCTTCTGTCAGTTGTCAGGAAGGAGACGTAAACGTCCTCCCTGACAACTCGGATGACGTGTTTCCAACCCTCTCTGGTGTGTCCAGAGTGCAGCGAGGCAGGGCAACCGACTGCACATGAATGTGTGTGAGACCCGAGGACAGCCGTTGCGGGTCTCAGCCACCAAGACCAGCGTAACTGAACCCAAGAGGGGTTTCAGACCCCCACAGCACTGTCCCACTCTGGCTCAGGTGGTCAGCCGCAAGGTCCAGGCTGCAGTACCGGAGCAGACCATGGTAAGATCCCAGGATTTCATACTAGAGAACATGCAGCTACTGATATCATAAGCTCAGGTGTTGTAATGAGGCTGCAGTCCAGGGGCCTTATTTATAATATTGTACATAGCAAAGCGAACTACAGGCGGCGTCTGTGGCACAAAAAGGAAACGCTGCACTTCTACTTTCTGATTTACTAAAGCACACGCACGTCCTCCACCTGTTTCCGTTTCTAGATCAGAATTAACTTTAAAGCGGGCGCACGTGAGGGAACGCCTTGCCCCGCCCACATGGTGGCTATAAATGGTGGACGCCTGTAATACATATTCATCACATTGTTTTCATGATGGCTCGGGAGGGAAAAAGAGAGAAGAAGTGGATTTTTTCAGGTTGTGAGACAGAGATCCTGATGGACCACGTTGGAAAAGGTAAAAATGTTTAACTGGTGGACACGGCGTGGACGTTACTGGTGTCAGAAAGAATAGTGGCAGCAGGTGGAGATGCTGTCATCACAGGGAAGGGAAGAAACGCCGACATGTAGCTGAATATCTCAGTCGGTAGAACATCCGTCTGTCATGCAGGAGATCGAAGTTCGAATCCCAGACAGGAGAAAAGCGTCTTCTAAATAACAGTAATGATGGTGGTAATTTGTTTTAATTTATAAAATAAATATGTACAGAGGTTGGTAGCAGATTATTTAGTGTTAAATAACACACTGCTGAAAAAATAAAGGGAACACTTGAAGAACACAATGTAAATCCAAGTCAGTCACGCTTGTGTGAAATCAAACTGTCCACTTAGGAGAAACACTGATCAGTTCCACATGTTGTGTAACAGGTGGAAATTATCAGCAGTTAGCAAATCACCCCCAATAAAGGAGGTTCTGCAGGTGGAGACCACAGACCACGTCTCAGTGGAAGGTGCAGTCATCTGCATAGAAACTTTTAACTTATCTAGCTTTTAATCATTTTAATTAAGTCTATGATTTCACTTTTGCTATCTGTTGCTGCCTTTTACTACTTTGTAATGCTGTCTTTGCACCATCTGTAAAGCTTTTAATGTTTCATGTAAAGCACTTTGAATTATCTTGTACATGAAATGTGCTAAACAAATAAATTTGCTTTGCCTGGCCTTGTGCAGGTTAAAGAGTTTTGCACAAAATCATAGCATCTTACCCAAACTCCAACTCTGCTTTCTGGCTGATGTTTTGGTGACTTTTGAATGCTGGTGGTGCTTTCACTCTAGTGGTAGCATGAGACGGAGTCTACAACCCACACAAGTGGCTCAGGTAGTGCAGCTCATCCAGGATGGCTCATCAATGCGAGCTGTGGCAAGAAGGTTTGCTGTGTCTGTCAGTGTAGTGTCCAGAGCATGGAGGCGCTACCAGGAGACAGGCCAGTACATCAGGAGACGTGGAGGAGGCCGTAGGAGGTGCTCCAGCTGGGATCGGAGAGACTTGCAGCAGCCGTGTCCTCAGAGGAAGTCCTGCAGGTGCAGACCACGATCGCTGCTATTAACAAGGTGGCCAAGGAGTCGGCGACGGTCTTGACAGAAATTGGGACAACAATTATAAAAGCATTGTTTAAGAATAAGTAAATAAAGGTCTGTCCCACTCTGCTGGATCTCAGAATAAATGACCCAAGTTTACTTTTTGCATTTTCTTTTACTGACTGGTAAATGTTGGCAGCAGACTCTCCACCTCATCATCTCCTTCATTTTATTCTGGACCGGTGGTGTCACTGTTTCCCGTTTTCACAGATTCTGTGCGTACGCCTGGGTCAGAGTTTGTGTGGAGGTAGGAACATTTTCCCGGCAAGTTTGGTTTTTATAAACCCCTAAAGCTGGCTATATTTGGTGCACGCCGGTTTTTGTTCCTACGCCAGCTTTATAAATGAGACCTCAGGTCTGCACCTGAGCCGCCTCTGCAGAAAAGCAGGGCCTCAGCCCTCCATGTAACACCTGAGCTTCTTCTACAACCTCAGCTCCAATAAAACCCTGCTCTCTCATCGGGTCGTTTTAATCCCAGTAGAAGATAAAAAAAAAACATGTCAGATGATGAAACTGAGACTGTTTCTTGGAAAATATGAGCTGATTGTGAATCAGTGTTCCAACTTTTTGGAGTTGGTTGTACACTGACATGAATGTAATGTATAACTATACCTTTTTACTGATTAATATGAATTTCTTCTGTTTAGTTTAATCTGAAAGAGGTAAAAGGGACTAAAGAAGAGGACAAAACTCCCCCAGCCTGGTTCACCTCTTACATGGAGAAGGTAAGGCCCTGATGCTCACCTCGTCACTCTGTTCCAGGTCATTGTGTCTGAAAATATAAAATGTTCGTGGATTCCCTGTCTGTCCAATGTTCGAAACCTCCTGTTTGCTGTGAAGACTTTTGGATTATTTTATAAAAAGTTGGTGTGCTATAAATGTTGGCTGTTAGATGAGGCTGGATGTCGCTCGGGAGGAAGAGCAGTCGTCCACCAACTGTAAAGTCAATGGATCAATTCCAGGTTTTCCCCGACTCCATGTCAAAGTGTCCTTGGGCAAGATGCTGAACCCCACATTCCCTCCAGATGTGCCTATCAGGGTGTGTTTGTGTGTGTGAATGTGGCATGTAGTGTAAAGCACTTTGAATCCACATGACTGGAAAAGAGCTGTATAAGTACAGTCCACTTACCGTTCAAAAAGACACCGTGTTTCTGCAGCTACACTCACCCTCCTCTTCATCAGCTCCACCTGTTCTACTTTCTGTTAACAGGAATATCCAACCAGCCAATCACACGGCAGCATGTAGTCATGTAGACGTGGTGAAGACGACCTGCTGGAGCTCAAGCTGAGCATCAGAATGATGAAGAAAGAGGATTTAAGAGGCTTTGAATGTGGCATGGTTGCTGGTCTGAGTATTTACTGGGATTTCCACCCACAACCATCTCCAGGGTTTCCAGAGATGGTCTGAAGAAGAGAAAATATCCAGAGCAGCAGTTGTCTGGACCAGGATGCAGCAGAAGACACACCGGGTTCCTCCTGCCAGCTAAGAACAGGAAACTGAGGCTACAATTCACACACACTCACCAACACTGGACAATAGAAGATGGAGAAACGTTGCTGGTCTGATGAGTCTCCATTTCAGCTCCACATTCAGATGCTCGGCTCAGAATCTGCTGGAAACATCATGAAAACATGGCTCCATCCTGCCTTGGATCAACGCTTCAGGCTGCTGCTGGTGTAATGGTGGGGGGAGATTTTCTTGGTCCACTTTGGGCCCCTTAGTACCAACGTGGCCTGGTTTAACCAGCACAGCCTACCTGAGTATTGTTGCTGACCATGTCCATCCCTTTATGACCACAGTGGAGCATCTTCTGATGCTACTTCCAGCAGGATAATGCACCATGTTACAAAGCTCAGATCATCTCCACCTGCTTTCTAGAACATGACGATGAGTTCACTGGACTCCAACGGCCTCCACAGCCACCAGATCTCAGTCCAGTAGAGCAGCTTTGGGATGTGGTGGAACGGGAGATTCTCATCATGGATGCAGCCGACAAACCTGCAGCAACTGTGTGATGCTGTCATGTTAATATGGAGAAAACCTCTGAGGAAGGTTTCCACCACCTGCTTCATCTATCACACCAGGATTAAAAAGGTCTGACCCGGTACTAGAAGGTGGACCCGATGAAGAGGACGACCCGGTACTAGAAGGTGGTCCTGATGAAGAGGATGACCCGGTACTAGAAGGTGGTCCTGATGAAGAGGACGACCCGGTACTAGAAGGTGGTCCTGATGAAGAGGATGACCCGGTACTAGAAGGTGGTCCTGATGAAGAGGACGACCCGGTACTAGAAGGCGGTCCTGATGAAGAAGACGACCCGGTACTAGAAGGGCGGTCCTGATGAAGAGGACGACCCGGTACTAGAAGGCGGTCCTGATGAAGAGGAAGGCGGACCTGGTGAAGAGGTGGATGAGTATGTTTCGGGGGGGAAACAGCAATACGTGAAGAAAATCAGAGACGCACATTAAAATATTTCCTCCATCCTCACTGAAGAAACCGGAGGACAGAGGCTGTTTCACTCAGAAAGACCAGACCAGGTTGATTCTGATACACAGAGAGGTGTTTTACTTCCTGCCATGAAGCTCGTTTCTGGTTCTGATGTCTGGCAGCAGCTTCAGTTCCACCCATCTTCAGTCCTGGATCCTGAGAACATCACCGTCCAGGTGTCCATGAAGACCTGGATACGGAGTATTCAGGTGCAGTTGCTGACTGTCTACTCTTCATCTCCTCAGTTTAAGGACCAGGTGGTCCGTGAGGCAGTGGAGAAGATATGCCGGGAGTTCTCCGGGCAGTGCTGCATCCACAAACCACTGGGAGGAGGAGGAGGAGGTGGAGGAGCAGGCAGAGTGGAGGCAATAAGGGGGGCAGAGACCCAGCAGGCTTCTGAGATGTCTTCCTCCACCCTGCCTGGAGCTCCGACCTCCTCTACGCCTCCCTGCTCCTCCTGCAGGGGGCAGACCACCGGAGGAGGCTACCAGTGCAGGTACCAGCACATTAAAATAAGAAAACGTGTTCTTCCTGAAGAACATCTGCAGATGATGTTTGATCAGATTTATGGTTTGGATCATTGATCGCTGATGTCGACAGCTAACTAACTGTATGTAGACATGACGGTTTCTACATACAGCTAACTGGCTAACTATATGTAGACATGACGGTTTCTACATACAGCTAACTAACTGTATGTAAACATGACGGTTTCTACATACAGCTAACTGGCTAACTGTATGTAGACATGACGGTTTCTACGTACAGCTAACTGGCTAACTGTATGTAAACATGACGGTTTCTACATACAGCTAACTAACTGTATGTAAACATGACGGTTTCTACATACAGCTAACTGACTAACTGTATGTAAACATGACGGTTTCTACATACAGCTAACTGGCTAACTGCATGTAAACATGACGGTTTCTACATACAGCTAACTGGCTAACTGTATATAGACATGACTGTTTCTACGTACAGCTAACTGGCTAACTGTATGTAGACATGACGGTTTCTACGTACAGCTAACTGGCTAACTGCATGTAGACATGACGGTTTCTACGTACAGCTAACTGGCTAACTGTAAGTAGACATGACGGTTTCTACATACAGCTAACGGGCTAACTGTATGTAGACATGACGGTTTCTACATACAGCTAACTGGCTAACTGTATGTAGGCATGACGGTTTCTACATACAGCTAACTGACTAACTGCATGTAAACATGACGGTTTCTACATACAGCTAACTGGCTAACTGCATGTAAACATGACGGTTTCTACATACAGCTAACTGGCTAACTGCATATAGACATGATGGTTTCTACGTACAGCTAACTGGCTAACTGTATGTAGACATGACGGTTTCTACGTACAGCTAACTGGCTAACTGTATGTAGACATGACTGTTTCTACGTACAGCTAACTGGCTAACTGTATGTAGACATGACGGTTTCTACATACAGCTAACTGGCTAACTGTATGTAGACATGACGGTTTCTACATACAGCTAACTGGCTAACTGTAAGTAGACATGACGGTTTCTACATACAGCTAACGGGCTAACTGTATGTAGACATGACGGTTTCTACATACAGCTAACTGGCTAACTGTATGTAGACATGACGGTTTCTACATACAGCTAACTGGCTAACTGTATGTAGACATGACGGTTTCTACATACAGCTAACTGGCTAACTGTAGACATGACGGTTTCTACATACAGCTAACTGGCTAACTGTATGTAGACATGATGGTTTCTACATACAGCTAACTGGCTAACTGTATGTAGACATGACGGTTTCTACATACAGCTAACTAACTGTATGTAAACATGACGGTTTCTACATACAGCTAACTGGCTAACTGCATGTAAACATGACGGTTTCTACATACAGCTAACTGGCTAACTGCATGTAAACATGACGGTTTCTACATACAGCTAACTGGCTAACTGTATGTAGACATGACAGTTTCTACATACAGCTAACTGTATGTAGACATGACGGTTTCTACATACAGCTAACTGACTAACTGTATGTAGACATGACGGTTTCTACATACAGCTAACTGGCTAACTGTATGTAGACATGACGGTTTCTACATACAGCTAACTGGCTAACTGTATGTAGACATGACGGTTTCTACATGTTTAACAGTTATTATGGCTTCTATCTGATATCTGTGTCCCCCTCCGTCCTCTGTCCACCACCAGCGTCTGTACTTCCTGTACTCTGTGTGAGCCGTGTAGCTTCTCTCATGATCCCAGCCACAACCTGGTGAGGGCGAGGACTCCGCTGTCCATCCCGGAGCATGGATCCCCGGCTCCAGACCACAGCAGGTTCACTTGTATCTTCCTGTTTAATAAAAATTTCATTGTTGTAGATGCACGTGCAGATTTCTCCGTGTTTCTAGTGATATGTGTGATAATTGTAGAAATACAAAGAGGATTTTTATGTCTTTGTGAAGAACTGAACTTCTTCCCTTTTCCAGCAGCAAATATCAACTTTTTTTTTTCACACCCCTCCCCCGGTGGCGAGGACTTTTACAAAGAGCCCAACACGTAAACAGGAAGAAGAAAAGGGGAAAGACAGCCCAACACATTTGAATTCCATTTAAATAATGTGTAAAGAATGAGTGAACATCATCTGTTGCTTCTCTGTCTGCATATTAAGCACAAAGTTGACAAGATCGATAAGCAGAACAGACTAGTTGTGTTCTTAGGATCCTAAATCAGCCTGAGTGGAGCGGGTTCATGGGGGTGAGGGTGCGGTGGGATCATGGGGAGGGAAGCTTGTTACAAACCCTGCAAGACTTTTTTTTTCTTCTTGAGGCCTCAAGAAAGTAGAAAATGAATACAACACATTATATAAAGACATGACCACCGCTGCATGCACAACCCGCCCTGCCACGGACCAAGTTTCTCATGGAGGATGAATTAACCGATCAAAACAAACGCTTTTCTGTCAGCCTCGACAACAAGAGCAAAGTTCTCGCTTCTCGCAGAGTCTGTAAGCTTTAGACTTTATCCTGACAAGTGTGCCTGATGTTTCCAGACGCCCTGTAATCTGGCACAAATGTTCTTCTACGTCTCTGATGGCACCTAAAGAAGTCCCTCTATTAATTCTACTGAAGCTGGAGAAAATCCAGTTTTATCTGACGGCATCCTGGAGCGGCTCTACTGTAGAGCAACCTGACTTGAATAATAGAAAGTCTACAACAATCAGAGGAAGAGTTCACAGTGCCATCAGAGATGCTCATTCAGAGTTCAGATTCACATTTGACTCTGAGATTATAGACGTCCAGGACATGAGCCTTAGATGTGGATTTGGTCTGGAGTACTGGATCCGTGCCACTGAGTGGGGGAGCTCGGGGAAACCTAGGGGAGTAGGTATGACTGGGGAAAGGGAAAGGTGGACCATCCAAACCGTCTCCTAACTTGAGTCCATGTCTTTAATGTGTTGATGACAATGAGACTGGAAAGTCAGTGAGAGGGCGGGTCAGGCTACAACATACTAGAACCTGGAGGGATAAGGAACACAAGTTCGCCACATATCAGGGTACGGCTTTGTTTCATCTCTCCCTGTTTTCCAGATTCTACAGAAGAGGCGACCGCAGCTTCCGGAAGGCGGAGAAGCAGCGGCTAAAGGCGGAAAAACGCTTGCTGAAGGCCGAGGTCAAAGAGATCAGGAAACAGCTGAGGATGGAGAGGCGAGGCATACAGTGGAGCTCCTCCCACACAGACGGCAGCTCGCCACCCGTGCTCCTGCAGCCTCGAGCCACCCAGCACAGCAGCCCTGAGTAGGTCCCAAAATACTGGAGATAAGTGGAGGATGTCACAGTGATATTCACAGAACTAAACTTTCACAAAGAGGAAACATGAGCATCAGACAGATTGTGTTTCTTGTCCAGGCATCCGAAGTGTCCCTGTCCTCTGGTGGTTCCAGCCATGACGGCTGCTTTTCTGGATGAAAACCTTCCTGATGGAACCCGACTACGTCCTGGAACCAAGTTTATCAAGTACTGGAAGATGAGAAACACTGGATCCGTCGGCTGGAGCTCTGATACCAAGGTAACGATGAGAGAAGTACAGATTCATTAACCTTTAACCCTTCATCTGGTCTCCTGAGGTCTGTCTCCTCCTTCACCAGGAGCGGTGGTGTGTAGCTCTGTGGGGTAAATGTTATGGATATTTTACCCTTTAGCTGATCTACAGAGGTATTCCAGCATTTCTGTCCCGTCCAGGAGGTTTACAATCCAGCCACTAAATGTAGTTTTATTCAGAGACTCTATCTGGTGGTGGAGGAGATAGACCTCGGGGAGAAATCCTACATGAAAATCTTCTGTGTAAAAGTTTTTTTCTGCAGAGCATCTGTAATGAAACTGGAATAAATCTTTTAGAAGTAAAACTGAACTGTCTCCCTGCAGCTGAAGTTCATGTGGGGGAACCTGGGGGTGGGATCTGGGGACCGCTGGAGGGAAGTGTCCGTTCCCTTCCTCCAACCAGGACAGGTAGGTGTCTGTGTTTCTGTCATTGGGGAGGCAACATGAGCGTCCAGGCTCACATGGACCCGGCTGCTTCCTGCTTCTGTCCAGGTGGGCATCGTGAGCGTGGCGCTGTGTGCTCCTGCTGTTGAGGGCTCCTACACCTCCCACTGGCGCCTGGCCCATGCCGGAGAGCAGTTTGGACCCAGGGTGTGGTGCAGCATCGTAGTGGACCCTTTGGCTCCAGCACCCATGTTGGCTGACGGGATACTTGTGTCACCCTGTGTCACACCGCAGGTACGACGGGTGGGTGGGGTTATGGGCTGAAACGTTTCATGCTGGTGTTTTCTGCGATGACTCGTGTGCACCTGCAGGGAAAGAACGCAGCAGTAAAGGAGGGAAAAGCCTGTGCAGCGTCTGGAGAACAGCCTTTAATGTCAGTGGACCAGGAGGAGTTCTACATCCCCTCTGTTGACCTGCTCACTGCCCAGGTAATCCCACCTCACCTGCAGTCAGTCCAGTCCCTAAACCACCAATCCAATAAATAAAGTGATCCATGTCTACACATTGATTCAGTGATCAGTGGTCCAATAGCATCCATCCAAGCAGAAAACATGAATCCAGTTATCATCTGTAAGACATCCTTCAGAAAGAACACGTCAACTTATTTCCTTCTTATTTGTTCTAACAACCAAAACGTCTGATTTCATATCCCCCAATCCTCAAAAACTCAGATCTCTGTGTAAAATAATACCAGGATCCCATCATCATATTTTACTCCCTCAGAAGATCAACAACACATCAGAGGATGAAACGGAGACGTTTCACCATGTGATGAAAATATGAGCTGATAGTGAATCTGAGGGAAAAAGTTGGAACAGGAGCAACAAAAGGCTGGAAAAGTACCTGGTTTGTACCAGGTACTGTTCCAGCCTACCTACCTAGCCTACGTACCATGTAATCACCATGGCATCTTACGCTGTGCTTACCTGCTCAGCAGCAGTTATGTTCTGGATCAGAGATCAATGAACAAAAAAGTTACACCTCCTGACCAATCAGCTGGACGTGGACTGAGCATGTCATTAAAAAAGCCCCAGACAGCATCATGCACTGGACACCTGAAGGCAAAAGCAGGAGGGGAAGGCCCAAATCACCTGGCATTGAACGGTGAAGTACGAGTTGAACCCTGAGTCGCACCCGGGGAACAAAGCTGGCCCAGAATCGTCTGGCATGGCGATCCTGCATTGCTGCCTACCTGCCAACTAGGCAGAAAAACTGACTGCTTTAAAGAACGTTCTGGACTTGTTCCCGAGTCCGTTTAGCTCCGCCAGGACTGATCTGAGATGAGGTTAATAGTGATGCTCACACATGGCAGAACCATGAATTCATGGAACCACGGTGAGGAATTAATCTTCCAACATGCTCTCACACAGCAGCCTCTACAGCCCTGGATGGACAATATAAAGGAAAGGAAGGAACTGAGGAAGAATATCCTAGAATCTCACCAATTTACGCTTTAACAGAGTCATCAGTTTCCTTCCAGCATCACATCTTGACTGTTGCTACGGTAACAGTGCTGCTTCGGGCCTGGACGATTATATTTCTGAAGAATAATTGTCTTCTTCTCCATGGTGAAGTAGCAGCTCTGCAGGGTTTCTCCACGTCTGATTGGTCAGACGCTGTAAACTCTGCCCCTTTTATGGTTGCGCTGATCCAGATGGAAAACCCTGGGTTGGATTACCGAGTTGATACCCAGCTTCGTAGTACTGCTGATCAGGATCTGAATGTCTGGGTAAGCCAGGTAACGGAGAGTATCCGGGTTAGTCCAGCTTCCTGGCTCCAGACTCACTCTGGAGGAATTGTGGCAGGTTTTATGTTGTTGATGTAAAATGAGGGAAAGCTGTAAAGTCTTTGCTAGTTTTCTTCACCTCTGTAGGACTGTGGACGGCTGCACGTTGGAGGTCAAACATCTACAAGGAGAATATCTCACATATTTACCCTAAAACGGTTGAAAGGCTCTTGTTTGTTTTTCTTCAGGATCTTTTGTCTTTCGAGCTGCTGGACATCAACATCGTCCAAGAGTTGGAGTGTGTCCCAAACAACACCCCCGCTGGTAAGAGGACTTCTGAAACCTTAACTGAATGGGAGTCCTGGCTCTGCCAGCTGAGAGGAGGTGAGGTCTACAGAGATCCTCAGCAGCACCGAGTTCAAACGGCTGTTTCCTTATTGGTCCTCGCTGCTCTCAAACGGACAAAGCCACCTCCCACCAGAAAGCAGCCAGCCCTCAGCGGCTTGCCTCAGTGGGCTGGTCGCGGACCTCTCACACTAACGCCATCTCCTCATGCCTGTGCAGATTTCATACCAACCACCCATGTTTACAAGAGAAAAAGTGTCAGATTAATCTGACTGTTAACTGGAAATAGAGGAGCTCGGTGAAAGCAGGCAGGCTGTACGAAGGTGTGATGTTGGTTTGTGGTGTGTTTATAAAATGAGGAGCAATCTGCCTTTGGACGTCCTTCGAGGATTCACCGTCCACTTCTGTCCACTCATGTCAAACCAGCCAAAAATCAATACGAGTGATGATTTTTGACCCTTCGTAGGATTCTTTCTGTTTTAGTGTTTTATTTAGTTTTTTACATTTCATTCATCCCTAATGTGCAGCACTTTGCTTCTGCTGTGGTTTTATCAAAGTGCTTTATAAGTAAAGTTTATAATGTGAAGTATGACATAAGAATATAATGTAGTTAAGTTTAGGATGTTTATATAATAACAGCTGCAGGGTTGTGTTGTGCATTCTGTGCCAGAACAACATTAAAACACACAACACTTCTTTTCTGTTGGTTGTTCTGTCGCCGCGGTGATCACTTTCAAACTCAACAGTTTCACCTTCAGTCTTACCAGTCCCTCGGTTTTTAAAAGCTGAAGCCACTAAACAGTGTAGACTAATCCCCTGATCTGAGGCAATTTTCTTTATAAGCAAACTACACAGTGCCAGGTTTGTGTGTATAGAAGAACACTGAATACAATAAAAACACCTTTTAAAGCCAACACAGAAACAAAAAACATCATTAATCATTAATGGAAAGCCTGTTACTCTTTCATAGGAAAATCAGTGTTTTCCACCTGGAGCTGAACCCATTAGAGCCCAACGTGACATACATATTACATACAGTTTCTACCACATTTTGCTTCAATTCATGGAATAAACTTTGCTCAAAATCTTCTTTCCCCTAATAGATACCCAGAAGCAGAAAACCACATTATAACATTTTGAATGTATGACATGGTAATAAATGGTAGATACCCCCCAAAATGTAAATTTTTTTGTTACACTTTGTTAAAGGGCCAAATAAGGACCTCTTATTAAAAAAAATGGACTTTTTTTTTTACCATTTTTTCATGGGTCGAGCCTTAATAGGTTAAAATTTAGATTTATGGTAAATGTCCAGGGTTTTTTCTTTTTGTCTTACAGATAAATTCTGCTGCTTCGATTGACAAGTGAGTCAATATTAAGAGCTCAAACAGTTTTTAGCTCATTTCTCTTATTAACTAAAACATAATTAACTAAAAGACAGCTAATATACAAGCTCTTATAGATATTTAGTTTTAATCACGACACTCAAGTCATGTAATGCCGTAATATTAACATCAAATAACAGCCTTTTCATGCAAGTGTGGAAGGATGCTCTTGTTTCTTTATCACAAAGATATGGTATTTTGTCTTCACTACGGATCGCCTCGGCAACAACTCGTCTTCCTGGAGTCCACACAAGTAACAAAACATACAATGTTGTAACAGGAATGTTTCCTGTCATGTCCACTGTGGATAAAAGCAGTGTATTTACAGCATTTTGGAAAAGAAGTTTATGTAAGAGCAAGTTGTTGATAAGTAACTGTAATCCTCTGAAAGAGACCAGCGTTTGGTTAAATTCTCCTTCTTTTTCCCTCCATCCAGATGTGACTCCCTGCATGTCCCCTCTGCCACAAGATGGACACCCGCTGGACACCCGCAGCCCTTCTTTGGGTCTAATCCAGGAAGAGGCTGAAGTCATTAATAGCATCATGGGTAATGGAGTTTCCTTTTCATATGTCTTTGAGGTTGTTAAAGGGTTGGAAACTGAAATAATCCTAAAATACTTAAATGTCTAAATAAATAAAGCTTCACCTGCTCTTATTTATCTAAGATCACAACTTAATTATTCTTCTCTCAAGATACCCATTTTTCCAGATGTACATGTAGGTACATGATGTATGTAGGTACATACATACGTACGAACATACGGTCACGTGTCATTGACCATATACACGTATGCCAGGTGTGTCAGATGAGACCCGGACTGAGTCCTCTAGAGAGACCTGGAAACGGGTTGGGGGGGGTAAATGAATGGGTGCAGTTCCACGGAGGATCAGAGATGTGAAGATGTCTGTCTCTTGATGCCGTCCTCAGATGTCCCCAGTGGAGAAGGATGTGGAGCTGAGGGGGACGGGGTCCCAGCTCAGGAGAAGGGGGAGCATGACGTCAGCGGTTGTGATAAAGTGATCCATTCGGTGAACCTGGAGGAGGCCCCGGACCACGGACCCCTGCAGGAGGCCTGTTCAAAGACAAGCAAAGGTCAGTCAGAACCAGTTTGAGGTCTGAAGATGAGTCAGGTCCTACAGGAATCAGGTTCTACCGATGTCAGGTCAGAGAGGAGCAGTGTTCATTTCTGAGGGGACGAGCTGGGATTCGAACCCCTGACCCAGGACGTCCCAGCCGCTGTTCATCTGCTCAGCTCTCTTTAACTGTTTGTTAGTCTTCCTCTGATGAAGCCTGGTAGCACCTAGAAAGCAGATCAGCAATGTAGTGATGAAGATGACAGTCATCCTCCTCTTTGCTTTCAGGAATGTGTCCGGCTGCTTCTGGGGGCTCTGCCTCCTCCTGCTCCCCCGACAGCAGCCCACTAAATCCAGCAGCTCCCCTCCAGCCTTGTCTCCCCACCCCACTGAAAGGCTCCCTGCCGGCCCCCCTGTCGGTGGCCCTAACCCCTGTGGCGGGCCCCAGCTCAGCACCGGCCCCTCTCCATTCTCTCCCCGGAGCCTCCACGCTGACGGAGCACACAGCCACAGGTGATGGAGCTGACTTTTTAGAGTTGGTCTGAGATCAGGACTAGAACATACCCATGTTAGAGGAAGCTGAGTTTACATCCCCAAACCCCAAAATAGTCAAGCAGAATCCCATCAGCTCGTATTTTATTCCCAGTAGAAGATCAGCATCGCATCAGTGACGTTTCACCATGTGATGAAAATATGAGCTGATAGAGAATCTGAGGGAAAAATTTGGAACAGGAGCAACAAAAGGCTGGAAAAGTACCTGGTACAAACCAGAAACACCTGGAGGAGCATTGGACAACTAACCAGGTTACCTGGTAACAGGTCAGTAACATGACTGGTATAAAAGGAGCATTTCAGAGTCTTTGGGTCTTCAGCTTGGAGAACACAGTTGTTAATAAGTTGTAAGATTTAAGTTGTTTGATTCATTATTTTTTAAATAGCAGGAAGAAGGAATTTGAAATCAGTTTGTTAATATTTTCTAATATGGCTTTTAGGAACTTATTCTGTGGACAAAGGAGAACAGGTCACAGCAGTTTGATTGTCCAAGACAACATAGGCCATAGCATCCTGGTTTGGACCTGGTATCTGGTCCAGGATGCCCTTAGTACCCTGCTGCTAATGCTAAGATGCTAACGATGATCTGAAAGAATGTTTGTTTTCTCTACTTCCTCAGGTGAAGCTGATCAGACCTGTAAGAACAACTCTGAGTCCAGAGAGACAGAACCAGAGAAGAAGAGAGAAGGGACGAGAAGCCGCTCCTCTTCCTCATCTTCAGAGGATTACATCATCATCCTACCTGACTGCTTTGACACCAGTCGACCGCTGGGGGAGTCCATGTACAGGTATGATGAGCGCTGATGGTCTGCTCTCTCCTTCAGGGGCCGTAATGCTCTTCTTCTGTTGTCCTGCAGCTCTGCTCTGTCCCAGCCGGGGGACGTTCCTATTAAATCCCCCTCAGACCCAGAGAACCCTGCTTCTGACCAAGTGGGCGGCACCACAGAGGAGGAGCTGGGTCAGCCGGGTGAAGCTCCAGACATGGACACGTCTCCCAGTGACATGCTCTGCACATCTCAGACGCTGGATGACGAACCTCTGACGCCTGAGGTGGTGGCTCCACCCACCACCGCCATCACACCAAGGTCAGGAGTGACCTCCATTCAGTACCAGTCTCTTTTCAGGACCGGACTCTTTTCAGGACCGACTCTGTTCAGGACCGACTCTGTTCAGGACTGGGCTCTGTTCAGGACCGGACTCTGTTCAGGACTGGGCTCTGTTCAGGACTGGGCTCTGTTCAGGACCGGACTCTGATCAGGACCGACTCTGATCAGGACCGACTCTGTTTAGGACCGGGCTCTGTTCAGGACCGGACTCTGTTCAGGACCGACTCTGTTCAGGACTGGGCTCTGTTCAGGACCGGACTCTGATCAGGACCGACTCTGTTCAGGACCGGATTCTGTTCAGGACCGACTCTGATCAGGACCGACTCTGTTCAGGACCGACTCTGTTCAGGACCGACTCTGTTCAGGACTGGACTCTTTTCAGGACCGGATTCTGTTCAGGACCGACTCTGTTCAGGACTGGACTCTTTTCAGGACTGGACTCTGATCAGGACTGACTCGGTTCAGGACTGGACTCTGATCAGGACCGACTCTGATCAGGACCGACTCTGTTCAGGACCGACTCTGTTCAGGACTGGACTCTTTTCAGGACTGGACTCTGATCAGGACTGACTCGGTTCAGGACTGGACTCTTTTCAGGACCGACTCTGATCAGGACCGACTCTGTTCAGGACCGACTCTGTTCAGGACTGGACTCTTTTCAGGACTGGACTCTGATCAGGACTGACTCGGTTCAGGACTGGACTCTGATCAGGACTGACTCTGATCAGGACTGACTCGGTTCAGGACTGGACTCTGATCAGGACTGACTCTGATCAGGACTGGACTCTGATCAGGACTGGACTCTGATCAGGACTGGACTCTGATCAGGATTCTACCAACTCTGAGACCAGGAACAGAAAAACTTCTGCATAATAACAGAACTGGTTACTGACCTTCGGATGGCAAACTCATGACTTAGATTTAGTAAATAAAAGTAAAACCACAATGAAATAAATCAGAATCTCCATCATATTTTATTCCCAGTAGAAACAACACATCAGAAACATTTTTCCATGTGATGACGAGCTGTAAATGAATCTAACCTAAAACTGCTGGAAATAACCAAAGATGATGTCTGTTCAGACCAGAGAGCCGCGGGAAACCCGATGCTGAAGCTTCCAGTGCTGCAGAGGACGCAGAGCTTCACCAGACGGATGAAGGTGAAGCTTCCCGTGCTGCAGAGGACGCAGAGCTTCACCAGACGGATGAAGGTGAAGCTTCCCGTGCTGCAGAGGACGCAGAGCTTCACCAGACGGATGAAGGTGAAGCTTCCCGTGCTGCAGAGGACGCAGAGCTTCACCAGACGGATGAAGGTGAGCACGTTTCTCTCACTGGCACCACTTCTCTTTTAAGTTTGTTTAGTGGGACATATGGGACCAGATGACACTTTGTCTTTGTACTGACCCGCAGCCTCTGGCCCTGGACCAGCACAGACAGGTGATACTGAAGCTACTGAGGACATAGAAGATGACAATCCAGATGACCCAAGGTCACACACACATGCACACACACAATGATTTTTAAGATGAAAATTGTGGTTATTATTGTGACACAGGTGAGGAGGGGGCATGTTGTAACGGACTGGCTGACATGTTACATGTTACATGTAACTGTCATGTTGACTAAATCAGCTCAGATACACCTTCTGTTACCGTAGTTTGGACGTTTATGTGTCGTTCAACACAAACCATCTATATTAAAGACATCTGTGCTGACATTGTGGTGGTTGCAATGGGATTTTAATGGTTTCTGATTCTCAACTGATGGTTTTGATGATTTTCATGCCCTACAGCAGTGGTTCCCAATCTGTTTTCCTTGAGGACCCCCTCCATGCATGTACTAAAAAGCCATGTCCACCCGTTCTGAAACCGTGCTGGTTTTCTGCTTTCAAAAATGAGATTCTCACCATAAATACTGTGTTCTGGCTGAGTCCTGTCCCCCGATATAGTCAAAGTTAAATTAACAAAATATAGCCTTACTTTTTTTTTTTTCCTTAAATTAGGGACGATTAATCACAATGGCTCTGAATGTTCAAAGCCTCAGGGGGGTCCCGGACCCTAGGTTGGGAACCACTGCACTAAAGAATTCATGATAGCAATAGGATAGCTGGGACAAGAAGCAGGAATCACAGTAGTCCAGTCTGGAAGGAACAAATCTATGGACTATTTTTTCTGCATCAGTGAGACAGGATGCTCCTCTTTCTGATGTGTTTCCTTCCTCCAGGCATCCGGGCATCACCAGCGGCCTGGTGAAAGGAGCTCTGTCGGTGGCTGCCTCCGCTTACAAAGCCCTGTTCACCGGACAGAGCCCCACTCAGGTTGGAAACTGTTCGAACCTCAGATTTTCCTGTTAGAGAATTTAAAAGCTGTGAGAAACTAAAAATCCTCCCCTGTCATAACCCTGGGAGTTAGCATTCATTGAGCTGCGGCTGGTTAGCATTCAGTAACCAGTAGGGGGAGGGGGAGGGGTGGGGGGGGGGGGGGGTTAGCATATGGTAACCAGCGGTGAGTTAGCATTCATTGAGCTGCGGCTGGTTAGCGTTCAGTAACCAGTAGGGGGAGGGGGGGGGTTAGCATATGGTAACCAGCGGTGAGTTAGCATTCATTGAGCTGCGGCTGGTTAGCGTTCAGTAACCAGTAGGGGGAGGGGGAGGGGGAGGGGTGGGGGGGGGGGGGGGTTAGCATATGGTAACCAGCGGTGAGTTAGCATTCATTGAGCTGCGGCTGGTTAGCGTTCAGTAACCAGTAGGGGGAGGGGGAGGGGTGGGGGGGGGGGGTTAGCATATGGTAACCAGCGGTGAGTTAGCATTCATTGAGCTGTGGCTGGTTAGCGTTCAGTAACCAGTGGCGAGTTAGCACACTGTAATCGTAACTAGTTTCCAGGACTGATCTGGTCTTGTTGACTTGTAGCCTACAGTGGACTTGTCCACCCAGGACACCATGATGGCCGTGCTGGTGGAGATGGGATTTGGGGACCGGCCTCTGAATCAGCGTCTGTTGAAGAAACACAACTACAACCTGCTGGACGTGGTGAATGAGCTCGTCCAGATGACCAACAATGACTGGTACTCCACAAGGTACTGATGGATCAGAGGAAGGAGAACCGGAGAGGAAAGCAGCACATGGTGGAAAGGAAAGAGGGAGAAATTGAAAGAGAGAAATGGATCTTCACTCTTTTCCCTGTTTTATTTTCTGTTTTTCTGTCCGTGTGTCCTCCTGAGTATGATTGATCCTTCACCAGACTCATATTTCCAGTTTTACTGTCGGTGACGGCAGCAGCTTTCTTTCTGAGAGGAAACAGAAGAGAAGCAAAGCCAGTTTTACTTCTGGATGAGTCGGATCTTTACGTGAGGAACTAGCCAGAGACCTCCCTGGTTTTAATGATGGAACTTCACGTGTCTGAGATGTTGAGCACATTATTGTTCTTAAGATTTTAGTTGTTGATACAAGAGGAATCTGCCACAGCTGTTACAGGCGAGCTCAGAGAGCAGCTTCGGATGGTGGAGGACGAAACACTAATCCTGATTTACTGAGAACAGATGAAGATCATGGAGGTGGTTTTATGATCCACCAGGGCCGGGCGATACCTCAAGCTTTTAAATTATAATCAACATAATTTTACATGATAAATAGGATTATTGTTTATCTTGGTAAAAAGTCCAGGTTGCGTTAGATGAGTTGCCCATTTTTCCTTTCCTTGACTATAAGCCAGCGTAAGAGGAGCTGGAGGCTCGGTTAGTTAGAGATAGAAGTGAGAAATGATGCGATACTAAAGCAGCAGTGTATCATGCCGCTGTTCTGCACTGTAGATCAGAATAATGTGCCCGATGGCTATAAAATAGCGATGGGAAGTTTGGCTCTTTTAAAAGATGATGATCTTTTGGCTCAGCTTCCTTAGAAGAGTCGATTCTTAAACTTCCAACCTTCTCTTTATTTAACTCTTTAAAGTATGACCCAATAAATAATGGGCAGAAAATTCTCTTTTATAATGTGAGGACTTTATTTGTCCCTTTAACAAAATGTAAGAAATAAAAAATAAAAATTAAAAAGAGGCACAAATTAAATTAGTTATTGTAGTGCAGAAAGTGTCCACCAGGGGCAGACTGCATAAAACTGAGCAAAGCTTTTACCATAAAGTAATGCAATAGGTATCAGAGACTGGATGCATCAGATATGATGTGCACATGGTAAAGGGTTAGTATTTTAGCATAATTTAGACATTGAGTTTCTATATTAATAAGCACCTTTTTAGAAACATTATTATTTAATATTTTATGAAAACTGAACACAGAACGACAACAAAGGAGACCAAAGTCTTGATGAAAAACATTTCATCCCAGAGGAAAGTGTTCATGAACGACTCAGCTGCTAAAAACAAGGAAGACCCACAACTTGAGTTTTATCGGGTCAGAATGACCAGCTGATGGTGGAGGTGTCTTCATCTTTACTGGTAAATTATCAAGATAGAAGTCATACATAATAAATAAATGGAGATATGGTTTGTGATGCACATCGCCCAGCCCTGTGTGTCGCATCGGCCCAGCTGATGATAACTAGCTGGCTGCAGCATCCTGGTTCAGGTGGAGACAGTCGTCCAGTCTGGGAGACGGGATGGAAGACATTTCCACCCGTTTCCGCTCTGCATTCTTTCTCTCAGCAGCGGAAGTTTCTGAGGAGCGTTTGGCTGAAAGTTGCAGCAGAAGCTCCAGCTAATGTCAGAGCAGGCAGCCAGATGTTTCTAAGTTTAAGGACTTGGATCATTCCTAACATTTTCCAAGGATCCAGTCACCCCATTTGAAACCAGTAAACTCGACTGAAATCCAGGATCAAGCTGGTACATGGTGACTCCATCACACCTGTTTGTCTGTCTGGGTGAGGTCCGCCTTCATGTCTCCAGGTTCTGACGGTCCAGGACCAGAGACGGTGCTCAGGTAGAGGCGGGTTGTGAGGAAGAGGAGGCTGAAGATCTCTGCTGGAATCATGGAAAGATCTGGAGATGTAATGCCATGCTTTATAAATGTCTGAGTGTTAGCTGTTTCGTTGTATTTTGTTCTGTTGTAGTGAGGACACTGGATCTGCACACACACACACACACATTCCCATTACAACCATAAATCCCAGTTTAATCCCTGCTGCTGTTTTCCCAGAAGTCAACGGTGTGGATGCTTGTCTTGTCGTCATCACCACACGTGCACAGAAAACACACTGTCTCTTTTCTGAGCTTTTGTTGTAAACTGAAATTTTTGGACCAATGATGTTTAGTTGTAAGAGATCACTGAAACCTGATCAGGATGAGTCGGGATGCTGAGTAACATCTAAATAAACCAGAATCCCATCATCCACATTTTACTCCCAGCAGCAGATCACCAACACATCAGAGGATGAAACGGAGACGTTTCACCATGTGATGAAAATATGAGCTGATAGTGAATCTGATGCAGAACACGTCTGGAAAAAGTAGTTCCAGGGTGATGTTTAGCACGGTGTAAAAAGTAGTTCCAGGGTGATGTTCAGCATGGTGTAAAAAGTAGTTCCAGGGTGATGTTCAGCATGGTGTAAAAAGTAGTTCCAGGGTGATGTTCAGCACGGTGTAAAAAGTAGTTCCAGGGTGGTGTTCAGCATGGTGTAAAAAGTAGTTCCAGGGTGGTGTTCAGCATGGTGTAAAAAGTAGTTCCAGGGTGATGTTCAGCATGGTGTAAAAAGTAGTTCCAGGGTGATGTTCAGCATGGTGTAAAAAGTAGTTCCAGGGTGGTGTTCAGCACGGTGTAAAAAGTAGTTCCAGGGTGGTGTTCAGCATGGTGTAAAAAGTAGTTCCAGGGTGATGTTCAGCATGGTGTAAAAAGTAGTTCCAGGGTGGTGTTCAGCACGGTGTAAAAAGTAGTTCCAGGGTGGTGTTCAGCAAGGTGTAAAAAGTAGTTCCAGGGTGATGTTCATCGTGGTGTAAAAAGTAGTTCCAGGGTGATGTTCAGCACGGTGTAAAAAGTAGTTCCAGGGTGATGTTCAGCATGGTGTAAAAAGTAGTTCCAGGGTGATGTTCAGCATGGTGTAAAAAGTGGTTCCAGGGTGGTGTAAAAAGTAGTTCCAGGGTGATGTTCAGCAAGGTGTAAAAAGTAGTTCCAGGGTGATGTTCATCGTGGTGTAAAAAGTAGTTCCAGGGTGATGTTCAGCACGGTGTAAAAAGTAGTTCCAGGGTGATGTTCAGCAAGGTGTAAAAAGTAGTTCCAGGGTGATGTTCAGCATGGTGTAAAAAGTAGTTCCAGGGTGATGTTCAGCATGGCGTAAAAAGTAGTTCCAGGGTGATGTTCAGCAGGGTATAAAAAGTAGTTCCAGGGTGATGTTCAGCACGGTGTAAAAAGTAGTTCCAGGGTAGTGTTCAGCAAGGTGTAAAAAGTAGTTCCAGGGTGATGTTCAGCATGGTGTAAAAAGTAGTTCCAGGGTGGTGTTCAGCAGGGTATAAAAAGTAGTTCCAGGGTGATGTTCAGCACGGTGTAAAAAGTAGTTCCAGGGTGATGTTTTTATCATGGTGTAAAAAGTAGTTCCAGGGTGATGTTCAGCATGGTGTAAAAAGTAGTTCCAGGGTGATGTTCATCATGGTGTAAAAAGTAGTTCCAGGGTGGTGTTCAGCAAGGTGTAAAAAGTAGTTCCAGGGTGGGGTTCAGCATGGTGTAAAAAGTAGTTCCAGGGTGATGTTCAGCAGGGTATAAAAAGTAGTTCCAGGGTGATGTTCAGCACGGTGTAAAAAGTAGTTCCAGGGTGGTGTTCAGCATGGTGAAGCATCTCTTCTTCTAACATGTCTGGAAACGTCTGGGAAGTGAGGAGACCAGTTGCTGGAGTTTTAGGAGAGGAATGTTGTCCCGTTCTGGTCTGATGCAGGATTCTAGCTGCTCTACAGTCCTGGACCCTGGTTGTTGGATTTCTGCTTCCATGATGCTCCAGATGTTGTGTACTGGTGAAAGGTCTGGACTGCAGGCAGGCCAGTTCAGCAGCCGGACTCTTCTCCTGTGAAGCCATGCTGCTGTGATGGATGCAGGATGTGGTTCAGCATCGTCTTGCTGAAATCTGCAAGGTCTTCCCTGAAAGAGACGTTGTCTGGATGGGAGCAGATGTTGCTCTAAAACCTCCATGTACTTTTCAGCATTGATGGAGCTTCACAGATGTGGAAGCTGCCCACGCCATAGGCACTAATGCAGCCCCATCCCATCAGAGATGCAGCTCTTCACCTGTCCACTGATAACAAGCTGGATGCTCCCTCTCCTCTTTAGTCTGCAGGACACGCCGTCCATGCTTTCCACAAACTAGTTCACATCTTCCTCCAGGTTTCCACTTTGCCTCAGACCATTTTAAATGAGCTTTGGTCCAGAGAAGACGGAAGAAGCTGGTTCTGGATCCTGTTCACATCTGGCTTCTTCTCTGCATGATGGAGCTTTAACCTGCATTTGTGGGTTTCAGGGTGAACTGTGTTCACAGACAGTGGTTTCTGGAAGTCTTCCTGAGTCCATGCAGTGGTTTCCAGTAGAGAATCATGTCTGCTTTTAATGCTGAAGATCACCAGCATCCAGCCTTGTCCCCAGCACACAGAGATTCCTCCTGATTCCCTGAATCTTCTGATGATATTCTACACTGTAGATGGAGGATCTTCGAAGTCTGAGGAACATTTTTCTGAAATTGTTCCAGTTTTAGATCCAGTTTGTCTCAGATTGGTGAAGCTCTGTCCATCTTTCCATCTGAGAGACTCTGCCTCTCTGAAATGCTCCTTTTATACCAGTCATGTTACTGACCTGTTGCCAGGTAACCTGGTTAGTTGTCCAATGCTCCTCCAGGTGTTTCTGGTTTGTACCAGGTACTTTTCCAGACTTTTCGTTGCTCCTGTTCCAACTTTTTCCATCAGATTCACTATCAGCTCATATTTTCATCACATGGTGAAACGTCTCCGTTTCATCCTCTGATGTGTTGGTGATCTGCTGCTGGGATTAAAAGATGGAGGATGGGATTCTGGTTTTATTTCAGTTTTACACAATGTCCCAACTTATTTTCAGGTTGTAGAAGCAGCTGCTTCATCACTCAGCCTCCTCCTCCTCGGTCTCTATGAGATATCTGCAGCAACGAGGAGGTGTGCACAGTAACATCTCAGTAGTAGAAGTTGTATGTTCATTATTTAACAATGAAGTAGAGTAGTTTTACAGGATGGAGTGAAGGTAAATGATGGTGGAATCCTGGAAGATTTCTCTTCCAGATCTGATCCGTGACTGAAGAGCTGAGGGTAAATATTCATCTGTATGAAGGCTGAAATGTAAAAGCAAACTGCTGTGAATCTTGTATCTTTAGGCTTTTTGTGTTGGTGGGTGAACTTGCTCTGCTGTTGTCGTATTTACTTGTGAAATATTTCCAGATAAATAAAGATGATCTTTATTTGCACAGTGGAGGAATGGAAGAAAAGTTTAATTAACAGCATGTGTTGGATGATCTGATCTCATGTGTGTTTAACATTCAGCTCAACTCTTCATCCTTTTCAGTTTTCACTGTTTTAATTTAAAGCTGACATTAAAAATGCTGCAGGGGTACGATCAGTAGAAAGGTTGCTGCAGCAGCCGGTGTATCACTGAGGAGACCACCTGATTGGACCAGATCTTCTCTGTCATTCAGTCCTCCATCCTGGAAGAGACTATGGAGAGGAAAACCTCTATCAGAACCAGAACTTAATGGTAAAAGCTCCTTTAGAAAGGAAAAAAACCTCCATCAGGACCAGAACCAGGAAGGTCGGCCATCTTCCTGGTGGAGAGGACAGGAAAGAGATCAACTAGCAGCAGAACTCTAATCAGGGATTCCTGCTGAGAAAGAAGAAGAGAAACAACAATGTCAAAGAGCATAGAGGAGCCCAGTGCATCGTGGGACGTCCCCCAGCGGAGAGGAGCCCGGTGCGTCGTGGGACGTCCCCCAGCGGAGAGGGGCCCGGTCCGTCGTGGGACGTCCCCCAGCGGAGAGGAGCCCGGTGCGTCGTGGGACGTCCCCCAGCGGAGAGGGGCCCGGTCCGTCGTGGGACGTCCCCCAGCGGAGAGGAGCCCGGTGCGTCGTGGGACGTCCCCCAGTAGCCTCGGCTTATAGCAGCAGGATTAGAGGATGGATCAGGGTCACCGAGCCAGACCTGCTATAAGATTCATCAGGAAGGAAAGAAGATGATCTGAAGGTGGAGAGGGGGTCCGATAACGGAAGGTTCTGCTTCCTGAAGCCAGGAACCACGTCTGGCTGTAATGATGAGGAGGACAAACATGGATTTGGATCGTACACCTTTTCTTCATCTTCATTAAGGGAACATGACAGTAATTTTACACAATATGAAAATATTTTAATAGTTTTAAGGGAATAATTGTGAAGAACTTCGTTTATCCACAGTGTGAAAATAAAGTCAACATGTACATGAGGAGATGAAGCTCAGATATACTTTGTTGTCCCCTGTGTGAAATTGTTACGGAAAGGGGCTGCAACACCATGCAAAGACCACACTACAAAACAAAGAGACCTCACAGTACAGACACACGTCAGCAATAACACCGACCTTAGCTTGACCTGGCATCCTGAAGCAGGGGATGGTATACAACAGCCACATTATTGGCCTTACATCCCCAGACCCCTCTCCTCCTCCGCTCTCTCTCAAACACATGTAGTGTGTTGGGAGGCGTGCACATCGTGTTGGATGGAGCGGAGGGGGCCTCATTGTGAAGGCAATGGGGTCCTCTTACACCTGTCTTTGTGGTGGGGGGGGCTTGGGCTGGTGCTCCAGCCTGGGTCTCTGGGCCGCCCTAGTCTGTTTCTAGCCTCCTTAGAGGCGTGGCCTCATCTACAGGATCACACTCATCTCTGATCCTCCTCATTCCTCATCCTCTGCATGCTAACCCAGCACTCAGGTGTCCAGTGGGTTCATACACTAAGAGATGCTTTGGTTCAGGTTTTATTTATTTTTATTTATTTATTTTTTTGGGTTTGTTTCTGGTACTTTGGTTGTTGCATTATTGTTCATTTATTTATTTGTTTATTTTTTAGGAACTTCTGATGATTGACAGCTTAGTTTTCCTTTAAAAGCTGTAGGAAATTCTCTGTTGTGTTTCTGTACAGGTCTGGTGTTAGGATGGGTTTAAGCTCCTCTTTCTTTTCTCTACTCTCCTTTTCATTTCTGTTCATCCTTCTCCTTTTTGTCCGGTCAGGTCCAGCAGTATAATGTAAATTCTATAATTAAACATAAATGAATAAGAATTTAAAGAAAAAAAAACAGCTTATCAAGAGGAGCCTTATATTCATAAAGCTCCTCTCCATGCTGGACAGGACAAGTTAAAAAAAATAAAAAACCCTAAATCCATACTAAATATGCAATAACCCATCCATCCATCCATCTATCTTCGACCACTTATCTGGGGTCGGGTTGTGAGGGCAGCTGACTAAGCAGGGAAGCCCAGACATTTTTCTGCCTGGTGACATTCGCCAGGGGGGATCCCGAGACATTCCCAGGCTCGCTAAGAGATGTAGTCTGTTCAACATGTCCTGGGTCATCCCCAGGGTCTCCTCCAGGTGGGACGTACCCAGAACACCTCACCAGGAGGTATCCTGTCCAGATGCGTGGGCCACCTGATCTGGCTCCTCTTGATGTGGAGGAGCAGCGACTCTTGAGTCCCCCAAGCTTCTAAACCTAAGGGAGAGTCCTCCACTGACCCACAACGTCCCGAGTTGAGGTCAGCAGCCCCCCATCCCCACTGTACACAGTGTTGACGGAGCACTGCTTTCCCCTCCTGAGCCACCGGATGGTGAACCAGAATCTCCTCAAAGCTGCCCGGAAGTCATTCTCCATGGCCTCTCCAAACTCTTCCCATGCCCGAGTTTTCGCCTTAGCGACCGCTGAAGCTGCGCTCCGCTTAGCCCACCGATACCCATCAGCTGCCTCTGGAGTCCCACAGGCCAAAAAGGCCTAACAGGACTCCGTCTTCAGCTTGACTGCATCCCTTACTGCCACCAATGAGTTTGGGGGTTACTGCCACGACAGCTGCAGCTGGCCGCCTCAACAATACTCAGTGTCCCCCGCCTCACCTGGGACATGGTTGAAACTCTGCCGGAGATGGGAGTTGAAACTCTTTCTGACAGGGGACTCTGCCAGACATTCCCAGCAGACCCTCACAAACACGCTTGGGTCTGCCAGGCCTGACCGGCATCCTCCCCCACCATCTGAGCCAACCCAGTATGCAAGACTATGACAAGAATTAAGAGGAACAATATCATTAAAAGTAATATAAATAAAAGACACAACACCACCATCAGGATGTAGTAGAAATAAATAAACAACCAGTCGTCATAGCTGAGTTACAAAGTGGTTCTATTTAGAACAGAGAAGTGGGGAGGAAGAAGAATTTAAAGCTCTGTGGGGTCTATCTGAGGATAGCAGTTCATATTTGTATAACATGAGATGGGTCCTGCAGGATCTGGTTTGCCTGTCTGATTACAGAACACTCATTAACAGATTCCACCCAGTTACTTTCATGGCTGTTAGACTGAACTGTTAATGTTCCCAACCATGCAGCCATACCATATCTGATGATGCTACCAAGAACAACTTAACAGAGAAGAGCATGATCTCCGGTCAGATTCCAAACAGCCTGAGTGTTTATGAAATAAAGCCTTTGAACCAGTCTGGAGCACAGATAATTAACATGGGTTCTCCAGGACAGGGCATTACACATCCTAAACAACAAAATACATGAAGGTGTGGACCTTTTCAATAACACTATCATTAATAACCACCTGGCGCTGGGCTGTCACTCTCTGGTCATCAAACGTCATCTCTTTATCTTGCTGGTATTCAGCATCAGACGGTGATTATCACACCAAGCCCTAAAAGTTCAGTGTGATACATGGAAGGGCTCATCTTCCCAGGTAGCAGACAGGTCTGGGCCAGATCTGGTATCGCGCCGGCACTTCTGGCCAACTGCTGGCATGGCAAGTGGTATGTCAACCGGATCTGGGCCAGGTCTGGCAATGATGGCTCTGTTTATACCATGGCATGCCATATGTGGCCCAAATATGATTTGGTATATGTGGCCCAGATCTGTCCATGGCATATGCGGGCCAATTGTCGTTAAGCTCATGTTGCCCGTATCAGTCTCTTAACATGTGTTAAACACAAACAAATAGTTAAGTCTTACTTTTAAAATGTATTTCTATGTGTCTCACTCACCACCACCCCACTCCTAAATCAATTTTATTTTTTAGTATATAGCAAGTGCATTCAAACTCATAAACACACCACATCACATGCTCCAATACTTAGTATTAATACCGACAGAAAACTTTTTTTCCCCTTAGAATAGAATGGATTAAAACAGAGGGTCCTTATCTTACCCATTACTAAATTACACAACAACTTTGCGTTTGTTTGTTGAGAAATTAAATCTATCACTATTTTGCAGACTGCCTGCTAATGTCTCCCTGACAATAAACTAATAAAACAACAGAATGACCATTCACCCAGGTAGCAAAATTGGTCTGGCCCGGTTCTGGCCCACACAATACACTTAAACCTGGCCCACATACCGCAAAGAATGACGGCC
Source organism: Melanotaenia boesemani (assembly GCF_017639745.1). NCBI lineage: Eukaryota > Metazoa > Chordata > Actinopteri > Atheriniformes > Melanotaeniidae > Melanotaenia > Melanotaenia boesemani. Next base: position 1,853,115 of record NC_055683.1, read on the forward strand.
CTTTGCTGGCCCAGATCTGGTTTGCCAAAGGTGGCCTACACATGGGCCAGCCTGAGGCCAGATGCAGACACAGTGGTGGCCCAGTACTGGCCCAGAACAGTTTCCACACTGGCATCGGATGTCAGCCTAATGGTGGCCCTGTACTGGCCCAGAACAGTTTCCACACTGGCACCAGATGTCAGCCTAATGAATACCTTAATAAAACTGTGCAACATTCAGCCTAGATTAAAAATACTTCAACAACGGTGATACAATTATACAAATAACATTTATTTTGATTTGAATAACTTGTTCGAAATAACAATATATAATAAATAACAATATAAAAATCAAATAATAAAATAAACAAATAAAACAAACCAACCAACCATTATTACCCATCTCTCAACACGTGACCTATTTCCTATGCTCTGATTGGGTCAAGATACTTCCTATTATTAAACGCGCGTTTGTCAACCACCAATACAGAAGAAGAAGAAGACGACAACAAAGAAGAAGAAGAAGCGCGAATAGAACCGGATGCGTTGCATTGAGCCGAGAGAGACAAACAAAGTCAAGGTGAGTTTACGGTTTTATTTATTTAATGTGTACAGTATATTTATGGTTAAAAAAACATACTTCGTATTTTAAAGTGCATTCCATTTGAACGGGGAGGCGGGAATTTCCCACTTTGCTAGGGACGTCACCCACTCAGGGTAACGTATTTGGTGGAAGCTTAAGTGAGTGAGCGTGCTATTGCTCTTTCGTATTTTGGGTTGTCCATGGGTTATAGTTAGTGTCTATACTTGAGGCTACGTAGCTATTGTAAGTTTGTTTGTGTTTTTCCCCCCGCATCGTCATAGATATATACATGTGGATGTCCGCTCTGACGCTGTTGTCCGGAACAATGCGTTGAAGCGGCCGCCATCTTGGGCCGGGGTAAGCCGCATGTATTACTGCATTAGTCAACAGAGGCAGTCTATCAACGATTAAAATCACAATAACTTGCTGAACTTTCAACCGATTTTCAGTCGGTTTGGTTTATTGGAAATGTCACACGCATTTATATAATATAACAGATTATTTTCATTATTTTTTTTTATTTTGAGGTTGCCTCATTTTTTCCCATTTACTCATTTTGTAGGGCTGTGCAGGCCAGTGTAAAGACAAAGAACGTGTAAGGTACAGTACAATCACTTATCATGATTGCAAGTCATTAAAATGGGTACAGACATCTGTAATCTATTGCAGTGGTTCCCAAATTGGGGTCAGTCATACAGTATTGGGTTTGCCATGTCATTGCAGCTCAGCTGAATTGCCTAGTGCACCAAAGATGCTTCATGTGTTTGGCCCAGATCCCAGAGGGAATGATTCTGAGGATGAAGCTGTCTTACCAACAAGAAAACAGTAAACTGTTATTATTATTTTTAATTTAATAAGCTGTTTAAATTTGAGGAATGTCTGGAAAGCTTTGCTCTTTTCTTTTTTGTATACAAGATGGACTGTTTAATGCAGATGTACTCAGTTACACTTTAACCCCAAAATGTGCAAAGGTGCCGCAAATTATCTTTTCTTGTGGGGGTGTGCTCAGCGCTGTGTGCGTTGACGTGTCTGTGTGTGTCTGGGCGCATCAGGGCAAAACTCAGCGATACAGAGAGCAGAGGAGAATTGCACGCTCTCTCCAATATAAAGGTGGGGGGGACACTGACATTTATAGCCAGGCATCTCATGGGCCATGAAACAATCACTGGTGTACCTCTTGAGTAGGTCTAATGCATCAGAAATATTTATTTCTAATTCCTGAAGAACCTATTCCAATTAGATAAACACCAACAAAAGAAGGGCATTTTGCAATCCAAACACCCCCCAAAAAGTAAATAAAATCTAATGCTGATCATGCTACTCTTGCAGAGTGCACCATACTGGAGCTGGACCAGAGAGGCCAAGCGTCCCGTAGCCTGCACCAGGGAAGGATTTCATCGACTGACCTGCACCAGAGAAAGACTGTTTCCTCTGAGCCACATCAGTTGATAAGAAGACCACAAACCAGTCTTCATATATGTGAGTATTATATTTTATTCGTAGGCTGTGCTCTGCTGTTGGCCTGAACACATTTTTATGAGACCTGTTGTTTATTTACTTATCCACAATTCTTTTTTCTTCCTAGCACACCTAGGCCTACCACATCCAAGGGTTGAAATCTGTAACTGAAGAAGAGGTGTTGAACCAAATCTGCTACCATTAGCTGATCGCCAGTCTGTCCAAAACATGGAGGAGCGGCTCAGGAATAGTGCTGACCTCAAAAACCATCTGGTAAGAATGTCATGTCAAACTATCCTTGTGAACTGGAAAACCAAAAATAATTTGTGTATTCAGCCTTATAAGCCTCCCCTTGGCAAAGCAAATTTGTTTGGCACAACACAACAGCCAGACTATCATTCTGCTGCCATGAGGCTGGACAGGACAGGTTAAAACAAAAGAATGTCATGTCAGTTAACCTTCTGGAGAAAAGTTATACAATGACAAACCGTGTTCTTGATTAAATAGGCTTTAAATAACATTGCTGGGACATACAGTATAAAATTGAGAAACTATTTAGTATATGGGGGAAAAGGCAATCATAATTACACGGATAAATTTAACAGTTTCACGGCACCACAGGCACACTATTATCAAAGTAGTTGAAACCATAGGAAGACTGACTTCACTCTGCATCCTCATCCTTTATTTTACTTTACAAATTATTACTGTTGTGCTTACATTGCATAAATTATGCTGGTCAGACTATCAGACCAGTTCAGATTTGCTGCTGATATTTTCAAACATGTTTAAAAGAGTTAGGGCATATTGTGCTGCTGATAAACTAACAAAGAAATATCAATTCACAGAGAACTGCACTGGCTCTTAAAGGACGTTAAAGAGTGTAAAGAGTGTCATGGGTGCAACCTTAACACTCTCGCCAAGAATGTCAACATGCTCGGTATAAATGGCAAGATTGGCTTCCAGCACCTGCAAATAAAGGATGTTGTAATTGGTAAGTTTGTCTTAACAAACACTGACTCCCTCAGAGACCATGCATTTTTTATTTATTTGTTATGGCTAGATTTAAACTGTAGGTCTGGATGCACAGCTCTGAATTTTTTCTCTCTTCTTTTTTTAGAAGTCCACGGTGGGAATGATGGACTTACGGACAGCGCTGCTTCATTTGGACTTCTGTGCCCTTTGTTAATTTTTTACAAAGACTTTAGCCTCCCTGATTTTATTTGTTTTCCTTTTGTTATCCTTAAGCTCACATTCTTTTAATGTATTTCAATTATTGATCTTATAATTTTATTGGGTTGAAAGCATAATTTTTTTTTCCATCCCCACTTAATGTTGTTTCCCTCTGTTGTTCGCTCTCCAACAGTGTCACATATTAGTTGATTTTTATATTATTATTTTTTATATATTGTTATTTTAAACAAGTTATTCAAATCAAAATAAATGTTATTTGTATAATTGTATCACCGTTGTTGTAGTATTTTTAATCTAGGCTGAATATTGCACAGTTTGATTAAGGTATTCATTAGGCTGACACCTGGTGCCAGTGTGGAAACTGTTCTGGGCCAGTACAGGGCCACCATTAGGCTGACATCCGATGCCAGTGTGGAAACTGTTCTGGGCCAGTACAGGGCCACCATTAGGCTGACATCCGGTGCCAGTGTGGAAACTGTTCTGGGCCAGTACAGGGCCACAATTAGGCTGACATCCGGTGCCAGTGTGGAAACTGTTCTGGGCCAGTACAGGGCCACCATTAGGCTGACATCCGGTGCCAGTGTGGAAACTGTTCTGGGCCAGTACTGGGCCACCACTGTGTCTGCATCTGGCCTCAGGCTGGCCCATGTGTGGGCCACCTCTGGCAAACCAGATCTGGGCCAGCAAAGGGCCGTCATTCTTTGGGGTATGTGGGCCAGGTTTAAGTGTATTGTGTGGGCCAGAACCGGGCCAGACCAATTTTGCTACCTGGGTTATTAGTGTCATCAGAAAACTTGATGGTGTGATGGTTCAGCTGCGTGCTGCTACAGTCATTCGTATACAGCATAAAAAGTATAGGAGATTCAGCACACCCTTGGGGCATGCCTGTGGACCTGTGTTGCAATATTTCACCTCAGACAAGGAACTATTAACCTTCACTTGCTGTTTGTTTAAAAAGAATAAACTGTCACATAGAAAAACATGCCATTAGCTTTTTTAGCAAGGAAATGAGGTGCACTCCTCTGTTATACGACCCTGCCTACAAGCAGGTTACCTCAGGATCTGATAACCTCACATGCTCTACCTCAGCATCTGGTAACTTCCAGTCTTCTACCTCAGCATCTGGTAACCTCACGTCCTCTATCTCAGGATCAACTAACCTCACGTCCTCTACCTCAAGATCCAGTAACCTCCCGTTCTCTACCTCAGGATCCGGTAACCTCGCGTCCTCTACCTCAGGATCCGGTAACCTCCCGTCCTCTACCTCAGGATCGGGCAACCTAACATCCTCTACCTCAGGATGGGTAACCTAATGTCCTCTACCTCAGTATGGGGTAACCTCACATCTCCTACTTCAGGATCTGGTAACCACATGTCCTCTACCTCAGGATCCGGTGACCTAATGCCCTCTACCTCACCATCTGGTAATCTCACTTCCTCTACCTCAGGATCTGGTAACCTAATGTCCTCTACCTCAGCATCCGGTAACCTCATGTCCTCTACCTCGGGATCGGGCAGTCTAACATCCTCTACCTCAGGATGAGGTAACCTCACATCCCCTACCTCAGGATCCGGTAACCTAACGCCCTCTACCTCTGGATCGGGCAACCTAACATCCTCTACCTCAGGATGGGGTAACCTCACGTCCTCTATCTCAGGATTGGGTAACTTCACATCCCCTACCTCAGGATGGGGTAACCTCATGTCTTCTACCTCAAGATTGGGCAACCTAACATCCTCTACCTCAGGATGGGTAACCTAATGTCCTCCACCTCAGTATGGGGTAACCTCACATCTCCTACTTCAGGATCTGGTAACCACATGTCCTCTACCTCAGGATCCGGTGGCCTAATGCCCTCTACCTCACCATCTGGTAATCTCACTTCCTCTACCTCAGGATCCGGTAATCTAATGTCCTCTACCTCAGCATCCGGTAACCTCACATCCTCTACCTCAGGATAGGGCAGCCTCACGTCCTCTACCTTAGGATCGGGTAACCTCACGTCCTCTACCTCAGGATTGGGTAACCTCACGTCCTCTACCTCAGGATCTGGTAACCACATGTCCTCTACCTCAGGATCCGGTGACCTAATGCCCTCTACCTCACCATCTGGTAATCTCACTTCCTCTCCCTCAGGATCCGGTAACCTAACGTCCTCTACCTCACCATCTGGTAACCTCACGTCCTCTACCTCAGGATTGGGTAACCTCATGTCCTCTACCTCAGGATCTGGTAACCACATGTCCTCTACCTCAGGATCCGGTGACCTAATGCCCTCTACCTCACCATCTGGTAATCTCACTTCCTCTACCTCAGGATCCGGTAATCTAATGTCCTCTACCTAAACAGAAACTTATTACTTTAAAACTTCACCTGTTTGTCTTTTAAAGACTTGAACATTATTTAATACAATAAAACTATAAAGGATTTCCCGGCAATTTTCTTGTTTTTATTTAACATTTAGAGTTTGATGACAGAAATGTGGATTTATTGTAAATATCCAAGCTGCAAAGATGAATTTAATCCTTGTGGGTTAACCATCTTTTATTATATAAGTCATATCATATAAGTCATCCCAAAAACTGCAATAACACATCACAGGTTTTTCACTTCAATCCTAATCAAACTTACCAAATATGTCATTCTAAGCCTCTGAATGTTGCTTCAATGATGTCACTGTTTTTAATGGAAGAAATAACAAAAAAATTCTAACAAATAACAATTAGTCAAAATCAGTGTTGTTACTATTTTATTTTATTTAAGACTGAGATTGAATGGTGGCTGACAGCTGAGGGGAAAATGACCTTAAAGGTTAAAAAAAAGTCCATTTTTACCCACAAGTGTTAAACAAACCTGCTTTGGTGTCTGCAGAAATGAGCCTGTGCTGGTGGATCAGAGCAGGTTTAGGACTTCATCTGCAGAGGTGATTCATGAAAGGACTCCATTTATCTCAGTTTGAACATTTTAACATGAACATTTTTGTTCCACAGAGCATTTGGCTCCTTACAGAGTAAAACTGAAATGAAAATCTTCCTCATCCTCATCACCTCACAGAAGCTCACAGAAGAAAACAACAACTGATTTATTCAGCATGGAAATGGTGGACAGCAATGATTTATCTGCCTCTGAGCTGCTGTGTGTGACCAGCTCAGCAGCCCAGGGAGTATTGGGTTACCTGGAAACTGTAGTAAAGCAGGACAGAGATGTGAGACGGACACCTCAGCTTTCAGCTGCTTCATCTCTCCGACTGCCCTCGGGTAAGTTTCCATCCTCCTGTTTTCACACATAACATGTACATTCATGTTTTTAATCATGTGATGCAGGTCATCTTTAAAGACTAACTGTATATTGTATGTAAAGCACTATGTTGGATGTTTAATCAGCCATAATAACTTCTGTTTGAGCTGAGAGTGTCTGGACCAGCAGTCAGTCTTCCTTCGTTGACACTCATTCAGTTTACAATTAACTGCCAACAAGTCCTGACTTCTGATCTACTGGATGGATGGATGGATGGATGGATGGATGGATGGATGGATGGATGGATGGATAGATGGATGGATGGATGGAAGAATGGATGGATGGATGGATGGATGGATGGATGGATGGATGGATGATGGATGGATGGATGGATGGATGGATGGATGGATGGATGGAATAATGAATGGATGGATGCATGATGGATGGATGGAAGGATAGATGGATGGATGGGTAGATGATGGATGGATGGAAGCATGATGGGTGGATGGATGGATGGATGGATGGATGGATGGAATAATGAATGGATGGATGCATGATGGATGGATGGAAGGATAGATGGATGGATGGGTAGATGATGGATGGATGGAAGCATGATGGGTGGATGGATGGATGGATGGATGGATGGATGGATGGATGGAAGGATGGATGGATGGATGGATGGATGGATGGATGGATGGATGGAAGAATGGATGGATGGATGGATGGAATAATGAATGGATGGATGCATGATGGATGGATGGAAGGATAGATGGATGGATGGGTAGATGGATGGATGGATGGAAGAATGGATGGATGGATGGATGGAATAATGAATGGATGGATGCATGATGGATGGATGGAAGGATAGATGGATGGATGGGTAGATGATGGATGGATGGATGGATGATGGGTGGATGGATGGATGGATGGATGGATGGATGGATGGATGGATGGAAGGATGGATGGATGGATGGATGGATGGAAGTATGGAAGGATGGATGGATGATGGGTGGATGGATGGATGGATGGATGGATGGAAGTATGGAAGAATGGATGGAAGGATGGATGGATGGATGGATGGATGGATGGAAGGATGGATGGACAGATGGATAGATGAAAACAAATTACTAAATGGTTGATCCTCTTCTCTGGCGTCTTCCTCTGACACAGTGTTGACAGCATCTCCACCTGCTGCCCTTCTCCTCCTTTCTGACCTGGTGATGACCACACCGTCCCCACCAGATAAAACCTGTTCTAGTTTTCCAACGTGCTCCATCAGGATCTTAGTCTCTCATTCCGGAGAAATCCTCTTCTTCTCTCTTTTCCCTCCTGAGCCTTCATGGAAATGATACGATGAATATGTTTTATAGGCATTCACCTGACCTTTTATAGCCACCATGTGGGCGGGGCAAGGCGTTCCCTGACATGCACCAACTTTAGAGCTGATTCTGATTTATAAACAGGCATGCTTTTATAAATCTAGAAGGTTTTGTGCGCCACATTTCTTGTTTTCCACCTGTAGTCTGCTTTGCTATTCTCAGGTTTAGACATGAGGCCCCTGGCCTCTAGTCTAAAAGCCCTGACCTCTGGTCTAAAAGTCCTGACCTCTGGTCTAAAAGCCCTGACCTCTGGTCTAAAAGTCCTGACCTCTGGTCTAAAAGTCCTGACCTCTGGTCTAAAAGCCCTGACCTCTGGTCTAAAAGTCCTGACCTCTGGTCTAGATGTCTTGATCTTTAGACACGTTCGAAGACCATATTTCTGAAAGGTAGATGTTGATCCGTCCTCCTTGCTAACCATCATCATTGTAATCATGGTGCAGCATCACTGTGGTAATGTAAGAAGTTAAGCCAACATGTTTTTACCATACAAATGTTTTCTCTCTTTTGTCCTGTTGCTGCAACACTAAAACAGGAGTCCAGAGCTAAACTCAAGAAAAAAAGACTAGCACCCGATGATGCACTAATAGGCAGGGCTCCAGACTGCGACCAAATGGTCGCATTTTCTGACTAAAATGTGAGACAGTGCGAGTGAATTTTTCATCTACTCTACAACGGCAACCGATATATTTGCTGGTCTTTTTCTTGTAGGAGTTATAACTGAATGTATTTTGTCGCTAACAAACTTCTGCTCCCCTCTTCAGCCCAGTAGTTCACAGTAATTAAAATTAGCTGCTGGTTTGCCAACTCAAACTAACTTTAATAGGAGAAAAGGAGACAAACACCAATGAAGAAGACGACAGCCAATGTGCGTGTGAGCGGGGACGAACAACCACTGTGATTGGCTTATGTGTGAAAAGAGGCGGGTCTTGTGGGAATTTATTATTCTTCAGTGTTGCCAACTTAGCGACTTTGTCGCAATATTTAGCGAGTTTTCAGACCCCTCTAGCGATTTTTTATTGTATTTGTTTGTATTAGTGCAGCCAGTAAGATTTTTTTTGTTTTTTATTTATTTTATTTTATTTATATCAGATGCTGCACAAAAAATGTGACTTGTAAACACTGTAATTTCTAAATTTATTGTTTAAGTATTTATCACTAATACAGTGAAAATGAGAGGAAATGTAAATATATTTGTGAATATTAATATATAAGGCGATTTCAGTGTGCGCCCCTAAATTTTCTGCTTGCACTCCTAAAAATTTAAGTTAGGGGCTACTGTGCTCCTCGTAAAAAAAGTTAGTCTGGAGTCCTGCTATAAAGGGATTTATAGTCTTTCTTCCCACCTAAAAGGAAACAGGAAAACCAACTTCCAGATTTTACGTCCACATATATAATCGGCTGGTTGTTGAACTGCTGTTAACATAAAACATCCTGACTGTAAACTGTAACATGATGTTGACATATGTTTTCCATCATCTTACTGAGGAAAACTGTTGGTTTGATTCCTGGTTGGACTGGAAATGGACTTCCTCTGTTGTCCCATTATGCCATGATGAATACTGAGTTCTTCTGTCTCGTTCAGCAGCTGTACATGAGGATGTCCGCTCTACACTGGGAAGCCAGGCGGCGTCAGAGTGTTCTGGACCGCAGGATGGCCACAGACAAACAGCTGGTAACTAACCTGCAGTAATAGTTCAGAATCATATCATAAATTCAGTAAAAATGTCAAATGAATTAGTAAAAGTTAAAATTATACCACTTTGATAAAATGAGAGAATCAAAGAAATGAAAAGAAACTGCAGCAAGGAAGGAAAACGAAATCTTTCAAGAACAACAAAACATGTACAACGCTGTAGTCGAACAAGCAAGAACCCTCCATTTTTCAAGCCTCATCACACAAACAAAAAAAATCCTAAATTCCTTTTTTAAAACAATAGATCTTTTAATAAACAGATTTTAACAAGTCCTCCATTACAGCATCAGACACTGCATGCAAGATCAATAAATCAACATGTTGATTTTAACAGATCTGAACCTCTGCTTTTATCTGAGGAAACACTGGAGAGTTTTGTCCTGGTTGATGCGAAGATGCTTGGTCGAGTTTTCTCCCAACTTAACATAACAACCTGCCTTTTAGACCCAATTCCAACACCCCTTTTAAAAACATTTTATGGTTTCTTTGTGCCTGAGCTTTTAAACATAGTAAATTAATTCCCTTTAGACGGCTGTCTTCCTGCCGCCGTTAAAACGGCGGTGGTGAGGCCGCTTCTGAAGAAGAGGAATTTAGATCCAGACATTCTTGATAACTACCGACCTGTATCCAACTTACATTTTTTAAGTAAAATTATTGAAAAACTTGTCTTTATGCAATTACATGAGTTTTTGCATAAACACAATATTTTAGAAAAATGTCAACCTGGTTTTAGGACAAACCAGAGTACAGAGACGCCATTTTAAAGATTGCTAACAATCTTAGACTTAACTTAGACTCTCAGAAACTTTCTGTCCTGGTTCTACTGGATCTAAGCGCTGCCTTTGATACAGTAGATCACCAGATTTTATTAAACAGACTCAGAAGTCTCCTGCTCTCAGGTACTGTTCTTAAATGTTTTTACTCCTATCTCACAGATCGACAGTTTTATGTAAGTATGGATACATGCTCCTCAAAGACCCATAAAATCTAATGTGGGGTTCCCCAAGGATCAATCCTAGGCCCACTTCTTTGTAATCTGTCCATGTTGCCTTTTGGGGATGTCTTTAGGAGACATGGCATTGATTTCCACAGCTATGCTGATGATACACAGCTTTACATCGCTGTGTCTCCTGATGACCTGGAGCCAGTTAACACTCTTTTAAACTGTATTTTAGATATAAGGTCATAGATGGCTGAAAACTTACAGCTCAATCAGGACAAAACTGAAGTTTTAATTATCGGTCCTGAAGAAAAGACAGAGATCATTTTATCAAAATTACATAATTTCAATCCTTCTAAGTGTGTGAAAAACCTAGGTGTTCTTTTTGACTCTGAGCTGGATTTTATTCCAGACATCAGAAATGTCACAAAGACTGGATTTCATCATCATAAAAACATCGCCAGTCGCCTTTTTCTTTCTCCTGTCAGCAGCGAGGTGCTTTATTTCTAGTAGATTACTGCAATGCCATGCTCTCTGGTCTTGCCAAAAAGTCTATTTCTAATGTACAATTACTCCAGAACTCAGCGGCAGAGTTCTGACGAGGACCAGAGGGTGGGACCACATTACACCAGTTTTAAAATCATTGTATTGGCTCCCTTTGTGTTTCAGGATTGATTTTAAGATTTTTGGGGAGTTTATAAATGTCTTAATGGTCCTGGACCTTCTTATTTATCTGATCTACTTTTAGATTATGAACCCTCACAGACCCTGAGATCCTCTGGTACCGGCCTCATGGTTGTTTCCAAAGTCAGAACCAAGACTTCTGGTGAGGCCTCGTTCCACCACTACAGGCCTCGACTGTGGAACAGCCTGCCAGAGAACCTCAGGGCTGCAGAGACTGTTGATGTTTTAAAAAACTGTCCGAAGACCTTTTTAGCTTATATTTGATTATCTATCTATCTATCTATCTATCTATCTATCTATCTATCTATCTATCTATCTATCTATCTATCTATCTATATATATATATATATATATATATATATATATATATATATACATATATATATATTATTTGTCAATACTGTTCTTAGGTGTTTTTTTTTATTTTTTTATCTTGTTTTAACTTTTTAACTTCTGTATTTTCCCATGGGAATCCTCCAAATCAGGGTGCTTCCTACTTGGTCTGCAGGTCGTTGCTGTGGAGATTGCCCTGGTCGGGGTGGTTGGGGGGGTCCTGCACTGCAGCCCTCGCTGTGCTGTGGGGCCCCTACCTGCCCCTATCTTGGTGGGGTGTTATGGTGGTCCTTGGTGAGGCGTCGCATGGTGTGGACGTATCCAAGACTCTAATCACCATTCCTCTAAACTATAATAAAATAATTGTTAATATGTTTTTTTACTTCAAAAGGTCAAACTGGTATTTAAAGGGTTAAAATCCTAAAAAATTAATGTTTGATAGTTTTGAGCAGTTGTTGAAATGTGGACAAAAAATGTAGAAAAACTTTTTAATTTTTTGTGCATGAGTATAAAAGAAGAGATAGAAAAAGACTGGATTTAAATCATCTGACGAAAAAGAAAAACGTTATCTTAAATTTTGGTGCCACTAGCCCTCACACAGCAAAAATGATCAGTGGATAAAAAGTAAAGTTGAGGAAAATGTAGCAAAATGCCTGAGGAGGACAGGATTGAAAAAGACAGAGCAGTCCAGCAGAGCGATGCTGAAGCTGCAGCCGTCAGCTCGACTCGGCTGGACAACAGGATGGAACCTGAGACGGACACGCGACACCCGGCAGGAGGTCAACCAGCTTCTTGTGCCTCTGATTTCCTGGAAGGCTTCAGTTCCTGACACACAAACCTCTTATTCTGCTGGATTACAGGACTGAAACTGGACCTGGACACATTTTAATTATTAACACCAACCATTTCTGAAATGTCCAGAAAATAAATCTTTTCATTTCTGGTTCCTTTTGCTGCCGCTTACTCAGAGTTCTGTTTGCAGCTGCAGCGTGGAGGTTCTGCCACCGTCACCGAATCGAACACAACACCAGAACAACCAGGTATCCTGCTGACGTACATGTTCACCACCAGCACCAAGCTAATGATGTTCCTGTTTCTGGATGTGTGTTATGTTCTGTTCATCCGATTCTCATGGTTGGGATCTGATTTTCAACACATTGTTCCACAATGCTCAGCTAGACTGGAATTATGTCAAACATCTTGGGATGTTTTAAGAGAATTTCTTTAAATTTTCCATAAAAATTCCATCTGAATCAGAGACTGAGCTGCTTGGATTTGTCAGGTTACCAGTTGACCGGCTGGATCCAGCACCAGGCTGGAAGTGAAGATCCTTTTCATTGTTTCTGCTCACATCAGCATGAAGTTCCCACTTCAACAGGTCTAAAGGTTCATCCAGAGGAAGACTTTGAGGTGAGCCAACGGTGAGCAGGAGCACTGAAACTGCTTCAGACTTCCTCCTCATCATGGTTGTTTTCCTGGAAACACACTCATTTCCTCAGCAGTCGCTTCTATCCAGCAAATAAATCAGAACCATCCAGAAACAGGGATCATAACAGAAATCTAGAAAAAAAGACATTTGAATGTGAACTGAAGGTTTAAGCCATGTTTGTTTCTCCAGCTGGAAGCTGGTGTCCGAGCTGTCAGGCTGAAATAAAAACCACCGTTCATCGCCAGGCCAGGCTCAGCAACAGATACTCTGTAGGTACCAACACCTCCCTGTCACATCATCCAGTTTCAGAGAAAACTTACCCAGAGTCCTCTTCTTCTAGGCGCTGCAGTACAGCCAGCAGTGGTGAGGAAGAGGAGGAAACATCTGGAGTGGGTTGTATGAAATAAATGAAGTTTCAAACCAAACTGTGAATTTTATTTGAATTCTACAAGTAAAAACAAAAACTTTAAATTTATTTAAATTTTTAAGCTGCTGGTTGACATAAATTAGCCAATCACATGGCAGCAATTGGGTGACATTGTATCAATGTGAGGGAATGTTTCCAACGTCTCTTGAATCCATCACACCAAGAATGAAAACCCAGGGTTGGGAGCTGGTCCTGATGAAGGAGATGTTCAACATAAATGGATCTGATGGGATTTATTTGCTGTTTTCTATCAACATGGACTCCTGGGGCCCTGGGCCCATTGCTTGGGCTGCCTTGGGTGGCCGGTCCCTGGGGGGCCGGCGGCTGCCGATCTTGGCCCACTGGGACCTGTGGGGGCTCTTGCTGGGGCTCTCCTCTGCCGCCCTTCGGGTGGGGCTGGAGTCCTCTTTCCATTCTGGAGTTGCTCCTGGTGACAGGCGCCGAGGTGTGGACATACTCTTTTCCCCCTGACTTGGCACTTGTACATTGGGGTTTACCCCAGTAGTTTAGAGGGTAGCCTTCCTCTGCCTTCGGGTGGGGGGGACGGGTCCTGACTGTTGTTTGTGCTTATGCACCAGGCAGCAGCAGGGCTTAAAGTAAAAAAAAATCCTGAGCCTGAACTTTTTTCCGGGGAGCGGAGCTGAAGTGTATTGGATGCATACACACTACAGGCAAACAGCTTTAAATATAAGGACATGTGAAACTTAGTCAGGCTAATTAATTTAAATTATTCATTTAGCAAAAAAAAAAAAACAAAAACACACAGTTACAGAGCAACAGTGAACTTTATGTAACATTTTAATTTTAAATTTCAACATTTCCATCGTGTTTGTTCAAAACAATATCAAATTACGTTATAAAAAATACAAAACACATGCAATTTAATACACTAAACTACAAGTCAGTTCTATTAACAACAGCAACAAAAAGGTAAAAGTGCTCCAAGACCTGATTAAACTGCATAAGAAATGGATAGAAAATAAATAGAGTTTACTTCAGAAACTGAGAACTGCTAAACTGAAGCTTCCAGTACAATCACCACATTAACACTTTTTCTTTCCTGTTCTATCTCTTCTTTCTTTTTGGGTTGGGCTTTGACTCCTCTCCCTTGTAACATGGATCAGTCACTGGGGCACTACGTCAGCTGTGGCTGTTGCTCCCGCCAAACGACTTTTACGTTGGAGCGCGAACTGCTGACGGTGTCTCCTTCGTGGCGTCATAGAACTTTTTTTGCCACTAGTTGATACACCAGCTTCTTTGAGCACAACACAGAAACAAGTAGGCCTACCAGGCTCTGTTAGTTTCTGGCACCAGCTCCCAAAAAGCTTGATGTCTCCACCCCTTCTTCTATCCATGCCCAGCGCCATGTGGTTCTAAGGCCGTTGTCAATTAGGACGTCTTTCCCTGGCTTCATGAATTTACTTTTTTTTTTTTATGATTTCGGTGAAACAACCATCGGCTTGGATGCTGCGTTCACGACCACTCGGAGATAACGTTCAAGCTACAGGTGAACTCTGGCGGAGAAAACGAAGTGTGGTATATTCTCACTATCTGCTGAACACTGAAAACATGCAGCAGCAAGTTCTGATTATTTTCCAAGATGAATACGTGTAATTTCCAACTTTAACATTGTCCATTGTTCAATTCATTTTCTACAGTGTCTCAACCACTATACCCATAGTCAACAGTTTTTTTTCCCTGAATCATAGTGAAAAGCCGGAGATCCGGCACGGTGCCGGAATACTTTAAGCCCTGCAGCAGTTCAGAGTACCCACCCTTTCTAGAGTCCTTGGAGGGGGTGTTGGAGAGCACTCCTTTCAGGGATTCCCTCGTTCTGCTGGGGGACTTCAATGCCCACGTGGGCAATGACAGCGAGACCTGGAGGGGCGTGATTGGGAGGAACGGCCCCCCCTGATCTAAATCTGAGTGGTGTTTTGTTGTTGGACTTCTGTGCTCATCATGGATTGTCCATAATGAACACCTTGTTCAGACATAAGAGTGTCCACATGTGCACTTGGCACCAGGACACTCTAGGCCGCAGTTCGATGATCGACTTTGTAGTCCAGGGGTGCCCAAAGTCGGCCCTTGAGGGCCGCTGTCCTGCAGATTTTCCAATGCTTCCTGCTTCAACACACCTGACTCAAATGAAATGGATCCAACAGCTTATTAAGTTTTGCACAGTGACTCATCGGTTTGAGTCAGGTGGTTTTGGAGCAGGGACACATCGAAAACCTGCAGGATTGTGGCCCTTGTGGACAGGAGCTGGCACCCCTGCTGTAGTCGTTTCATCGGACTTGCGGCCGCATATCTTGGACACTCGGGGGAATAGAGGGGCAGAGCAGTCAACGGGGCAGCGTGGCTCAGTGGGTAGAACCTCTAACAGCCAATCAGGTTCTACACAATGACTCATTAATTTGACTCAAGTGTGTTGGTGCAGGTATACATGGAAAACCTGCTGGATTGCGGCCCTCGTAGGACCGAATTGAGTAGCCCTGCCCTAATTGCTCCTGATGGGTCGTGGTTGAGCGCCTTGCATGGCAGCTTCCGCCATCAGTGTGTGAACGTGTGTGTGAATGGGTGAATGTGATGTATTATGTAAAGTGCTTTGGGTATCATCCCAGGCACAGTAAAAGCGCTATATAAATACAGACCAGCTCTACACCCTCTTCAGCCTCTTGGAGGAGGCTCAACCAATCTACATGTGCTTTGTGGACTTGGAAAAGGCATTCGACCGTGACCCCGGGGACTCCTGTAGGGGGTACTCCGGGAGTATGAAGTGCCAGACCCGCTTGTACGAGCGGTCCAGTCCCTGTACGACCTGTGTCAGAGCTTGATCCGCATTGCCGGCTGTAAATCAGAATCGTTTCCAGTGCGGGTTGGACTCCGCCAAGGCTGCCCTCTGTCACGATTCTGTTCATAACCTTTATGGACAAAATTTCTAGGCGCAGCCGAGGTGTTGAGGGGATCCGGTTCGGTGGCCTCAGGATTGGGTTTCTGCTCTTTGTAGATGATGTTGGAGTGTGAAGCGGTGGGATGAGAATCAGCACCTCCAAATCAAAGACCATGGTCCTTAGCCAGAAAAGTATGGAGTGTTTTCTCTGGGTCTGCAATAGGGTCCTGCCCCAAGTGGAGGAGTTCACGTATCTCTGGGTTTTGTTCAGGAGTGAGGGAAGGATGGAGGGAGATGGACAGGCGTCATCGGTGAGGCGTCTGCAGTGATGAGGACTCTGCATCGGTCTGTCGTGGTGAAGAAGGAGCTGAGCCAAAAGGCAAAGCTCTCGATTTACCGGTCGATCTATGTTCCTACCCTCACCTATGAGCACGAGCTGTGGGTAGTGACCGAAAGAACAAGATCGCAAATACAAGCGGCTGAAATGAGTTTTCTCCGCAGGGTGGCCGGGCTCTCCCTTAGAGATAGGGTGAGAAGCTCGGTGATCCGGGAGGGGCTCAGAGTAGAGCCGCTGCTCCTCCACATCGAGAGGAGCCAGATGAGGTGGCTCAGGCATCTGGTTAGGATGCCTCCTAGACGCCTCCCTGGTGAGGTGTTCCGGGCACGTCCCACCGGAAGGAGGCCCCGGGGCAGACCCAGGACACACTGGACAGACTACATCTCTCGGCTGGCCTGGGAACACCTCGGGATCCCCCTGGATGAGCTGGTGAATGTGGCCGGGGAGAGGGAAGTCTGGGTTTCCCTGCTTAGGCAGCTGCCCCAGCAACCGGATCCCGGATAAGAGGTAGAAAATGGATGGATGGATAGAAGCTAATGTGTGAGAGCTAATGCTAACCTCTCCAAAGGGCTGCACTGGTTCCGTCTCTCCCCCTTACTCCTTATTCTTTGTACTAATGACTGTCGCAGTAAACATTTAAATAATTAGCTGATGAACATCGTGGGCCTGTATTGGATGAGTACTGGGTTATATCTTGGTGTGATGAGTCCTTCCTTCTGCTTCCATGTAAGACCAAGGACATGCTAACTAGTTTCTGGTCTTGATGGAGGTTTTCCTTCCTGGTTCCGGCTCTGGTGGAGGTTTTCCTTCCTTCCTGGTTCTGGTGGTTTATATCAGGGGTGTCCAGCTCTGGTCCTAAAGGGCCACAATTCTGCAGGTATTTGATGTGTCCCTGCTCCAAAACCACCTTAAACTGATGAGTCACTGTGCAAAACATAATAGGCTGTTGGATCTATTTCATTTGAGTCAGGTGTGTTGAAGCAGGTAACATTGGAAAATCTGCAGGACAGCGGCCCCCCGAGGACCGATTTTGGGCACCCCTGGTTTATATGAACACGGTTCTTTTAAACTGGACTAATGTGGAAGGATTTAACTGGAGTTTATCTGGACTACAATGAACTGAAAAGCTAAACTACTGTCTGGTTATCGTAAGCCTTGATCTACAACAGGTCCAGGTACTGAAGCAACAGGAGAAGGTTTTATGTTGTGGTAGATGTTTTATTTTAAAAGCTAAAGGTTCCATCCAGGGATCATTTACACGTGGAGTTCTCAGCTGGTTTTATCCACCCGCTGGTTAACAGATTACTTCACAGCTTGGAGCTGATGAGGAGGGAGAGGTGCTGATGAAGAACAATCCTTCAGACTCTGAAAACCACCTCCTCCTCACATGTTTGTGCTCATCCTGGTCTGGCTGTTGGCTGGTGTCAGCTCCCCCTGGCTGCCCTCTCTGGGTGGAGACTGAGGATGAGGAGGAGGTTTCAGTGATGAAGAATCAGTCCAACATCAACCAGGAGTGCAGGTCTTTACCTTGACATGGATCTGGTTCCGCAGCACGGCAGCTCGGAGGATCATGGCCTTGGCTCGTCTCTGGAACTCCTTGCCCATGTGAAGGGACTTCTCAAACGTGGTGCTCCTCTGGTCCACGTCCCTTGCGTACAGGATCTGTCAATCACACTCAGTTAGTCAGAGCCTCAGACAGAACCAGGAGGTGTGTGAGGTCATACTTTGCTGTGGGAGTCGATTCGAGCGTTGACTAGACCTTCCAGAATGAGCTGGGTCAGCTCGTCCTCCAGAGCTACCACGGTGGTGTTGAAGGCCTGGGCCATCTTGGTCATATCAGCCGATACATAGGGGCTGAAATACTGCACGCACGCACGCACACACACACACACACACACACACACACAAGTTTACCCACACTAAACACGTTTCTTCATTAACCTCTAAAACTCCAAACTGTTTTTTTTTGTCTAATCTAAACCAGTCTGTAACAGCTTTTAATCCCAGTATAAACCAGTCTGTAGCAGCTTTTAATCCCAGTATAAACCCGTCTGTAGCAGTTTTTAATCCCAGTATAAACCAGTGTGTAGCAGCTTTTAATCCCAGTATAAACCAGTCTGTAGCAGCTTTTAATCCCAGTATAAACCCGTCTGTAGCAGCTTTTAATCCCAGTATAAACCCGTCTGTAGCAGCTTTTAATCCCAGTATAAACCAGTCTGTAGCAGCTTTTAATCCCAGTATAAACCAGTCTGTAGCAGCGTTTAATCCCAGTATAAACCCGTCTGTAGCAGTTTTTAATCCCAGTATAAACCAGTCTGTAGCAGCTTTTAATCCCAGTATAAACCAGTCTGTAGCAGCTTTTAATCCCAGTATGAACCAGTCTGTAGCAGCTTTTAATCCCAGTATAAACCAGTCTGTAGCAGCTTTTAATCCCAGTATGAACCAGTGTGTAGCAGCTTTTATTCCCAGTTTAAACCAGTCTGTAGCAGCTTTTAATCCCAGTATAAACCAGTCTGTAGCAGCTTTTAATCCCAGTATAAACCAGTCTGCAGCAGCTTTTAATCCCAGTATAAACTAATGTGTAGCAGCTTTTAATCCCAGTATAAACCAGTCTGTAGCAGCTTTTAATCCCAGTATGAACCAGTCTGTAGCAGCTTTTAATCCCAGTATAAACCAGTCTGTAGCAGCTTTTAATCCCAGTATGAACCAGTGTGTAGCAGCTTTTATTCCCAGTTTAAACCAGTCTGTAGCAGCTTTTAATCCCAGTATAAACCAGTCTGTAGCAGCTTTTAATCCCAGTATAAACCAGTCTGCAGCAGCTTTTAATCCCAGTATAAACCAGTCTGTAGCAGCTTTTAATCCCAGTATGAACCAGTGTGTAGCAGCTTTTATTCCCAGTTTAAACCAGTCTGTAGCAGCTTTTAATCCCAGTATAAACCAGTCTGTAGCAGCTTTTAATCCCAGTATAAACCAGTCTGCAGCAGCTTTTAATCCCAGTATAAACTAATGTGTTGCAGCTTTTATTCCCAGTATAAACCAGTCTGTAGCAGCTTTTAATCCCAGTATAAACCAGTCTGTAGCAGCTTTTAATCCCAGTATAAACCAGTCTGTAGCAGCTTTTAATCCCAGTATAAACCAATGTGTAGCAGCTTTTATTCCCAGTATAAACCAGTCTGTAGCAGCTTTTAATCCCAGTATAAACCAGTCTGTAGCAGCTTTTAATCCCAGTATAAACCAGTCTGTAGCAGCTTTTAATCCCAGTATAAACCAGTCTGTAGCAGCTTTTTATCCCAGTATAAACCAGTCTGTAGCAGCTTTTAATCCCAGTATAAACCAGTCTGTAGCAGCTTTTAATCCCAGTATGAACCAGTCTGTAATCCCAGTATAAACCAGTCTGTAGAAGCTTTTAATCCCAGTATAAACCAGTCTGTAGCAGCTTTTAATCCCAGTATAAACCAGTCTGTAGCAGCTTTTTATCCCAGTATAAACCAGTCTGTAGCAGCTTTTAATCCCAGTATAAACCAGTCTGTAGCAGCTTTTAATCCCAGTATAAACCAGTCTGTAATCCCAGTATAAACCAGTCTGTAGCAGCTTTTAATCCCAGTATAAACCAGTCTGTAACAGCTTTTAATCCCAGTATAAACCAGTCTGTAGCAGCTTTTAATCCCAGTATAAACCAGTCTGTAGCAGCTTTTTATCCCAGTATAAACCAGTCTGTAACAGCTTTTAATCCCAGTATAAACCAGTCTGTAGCAGCTTTTTATCCCAGTATAAACCAGTCTGTAACAGCTTTTAATCCCAGTATAAACCAGTCTGTAACAGCTTTTAATCCCAGTATAAACCAGTCTGTAGCAGCTTTTTATCCCAGTATAAACCAGTCTGTAACAGCTTTTAATCCCAGTATAAACCAGTCTGTAGCAGCTTTTTATCCCAGTATAAACCAGTCTGTAACAGCTTTTAATCCCAGTATAAACCAGTCTGTAACAGCTTTTAATCCCAGTATAAACCAGTCTGTAGCAGCTTTTAATCCCAGTATAAACCAGTCTGTAACAGCTTTTAATCCCAGTACAAACCAGTCTGTAGCAGCTTTTAATCCCAGTACAAACCAGTCTGTAACAGCTTTTAATCCCAGTATAAACCAGCCTATAACAGCTTTTAATCCCAGTATAAACCAGTCTGTAGCAGCTTTTAATCCCAGTATAAACCAGTCTGTAACAGCTTTTAATCCCAGTACAAACCAGTGTGTAGCAGCTTTTAATCCCAGTATAAACCAGTGTGTAGCAGCTTTTAATCCCAGTATAAACCAGTCTGTAGCAGCTTTTAATCCCAGTATAAACCAGTCTGTAGCAGTTTTTAATCCCAGTATAAACCAGTCTGTAGCAGCTTTTAATCCCAGTATAAACCAGTCTGTAACAGCTTTTAATCCCAGTATAAACCAGTCTGTAGCAGCTTTAAATCCCAGTATAAACCAGTCTGTAGCAGCTTTTAATCCCAGTATAAACCAGTCTGTAGCAGCTTTTAATCCCAGTATGAACCAGTCTGTAACAGCTTTTAATCCCAGTATAAACCAGTCTGTAGCAGCTTTTAATCCCAGTATAAACCAGTCTGTAGCAGCTTTTAATCCCAGTATAAACCAGTCTGTAGCAGCTTTTAATCCCAGTATAAACCAGTCTGTAGCAGCTTTTAATCCCAGTATGAACCAGTCTGTAGCAGCTTTTAATCCCAGTATGAACCAGTCTGTAACAGCTTTTAATCCCAGTATAAACCAGTCTGTAACAGCTTTTAATCCCAGTATAAACCAGTCTGTAACAGCTTTTAATCCCAGTATAAACCAGTCTGTAACAGCTTTTAATCCCAGTATAAACCAGTCTGTAACAGCTTTTAATCCCAGTATAAACCAGTCTGTAACAGTTTTGAATCCCAGTATAAACCAGTGTGTAGCAGCTGCTTTGTGGCGCCACCGTGCATCAGAAACGTCTTCTTGGCTTTATTCCAGCCATAGAGGAGCATTATTTTTCTTCTTTTCACACACACATAGAACTTTCTGCTCACTGGTTGATCTTTGGCTGCTCCTGATTGGACGTTACCTTCAATCTAAGCTCTCTGATTGGTGGAAAGTCTGACAGGAAGTGGCTTCATCATCATGTCCAGGTCTAAATAGAGGTCTCTTAGCAACATAGTAGTGATGGTGATGTTTTTATGATGAAATGTGATAAATAATGCTGTTATCATGGATCATTGTGGATTTACCAGATAGAGTCTCTGAATAAAACTACATTTAGTGGCTGGATTGTAAACCTCCTGGACGGGACAGAAATGTCTGGAAAAAGAAGTCTCACCTGAATCAGAGCTCTGTTCCTGATCTGACTGTACAGAGTCCTGATGTGAGGTGCCAGGTACATGTCCAACAGCAGGTTATCCTGGAACAAACACCACAGAGATCTCCATCATCATCACATATCAGATGCTGAAACAAACACTTTTATCATTTCATGGAGTCTGGACTGCAGGCAGGCCAGTTCAGCAGCCGAACTCTCCTGTGCAGCCATGCTGCTGTGATGGATGCAGGATGTGAGCTAATGGGATCTGGAAATCATTAAATTTATTTACATTTTAAACGGTTTGACTCACTAAATTTTCTCATGAAGCATTGTGTGTTTAAAAAGCTGTGCCGAGGAGAAGACTCTGATTTTACCTTCATCTCATCCAGCAGCTTCAGACAGGACGCATACTTGGATTCGTAGAACTTGAAGATGATGTCTCGGATCTGAGGTTCTAACTCCAGAAATAACTTAAAGGAGCTGAGGACAAAAAATAATATCAGATTTCTATTGGTAAAAATACTGAATCCAAACTCATGGATCACCAAAAAAAGGACAGATGTGACCCAAAAACTACTTTATGAACTAGACCTGTCGCAATAAGCAATAAGTCAATTAATTGCACGGTAAGAAAAACATGAGCGCGATTAGTTTGCTGGCCGCAATCTTTTTTTTCTTTCTATCTTACTTTACCATAGACTGTATATGACAGCAGGTTTCACTGTAGTGTATCTGGACTGAACGCTCTGGTTTCTTGCGGAGTGGTCTCTCTTGTGTCATACGTGACAGCAGCATGTTGCAGCAGAGACCGTGGTGAAGCACTAACATGTACGAGCCGGTACACCATGTTTGTTTACAGGGCCGCCAACTCTCACGCATCGGCTGTGAGACTCACGCACTTTGAGTGGCTTCTTATGCTTTCACGCTAAACCTCCGATTTCTCACACTGATTACACATCAAGAGATGCAGCAGCGTGGTGGTAGTGTGGTGTCGCAGCAGCGTGGCGTTGCGGCAGCGTCATGTCGCATAGCGTCGCGGCAGCGTGGTGTCGCAGCATCGTGGCACCGCAGCAGCGTGGTGGTAGTGTGGTGTCGCGGCAGCGTGGCGTCGCAGCAGTGTCATGTAGCGGCAGCGTGGTGGCGCAGCAGCGTCATGTTGCGGCAGCTTGGTGGCAGTGTGGCGTCGCGGCAGTGTGGCGTCGCAGCAGCATCATGTTGCGGCAGCGTGGTGGCAGTGTGGCGTCGCAGCAGCGCGGCATTGCAGCAGTGTCGTGTCGCGGCAGCATGGTGTCACGGCAGCGTGGTGTTGTGGCATCGCGGCAGCGTGGTGTCGCAGCAGCGTCATGTTACGGCAGCGTGGTGGCAGTGTGGCGTCGCAGCAGCGTCATGTAGCGGCAGCGTGGCAGCATGGCGTCGCAGCTGCGTGGTGGCAGTGTGGCGTCGCAGCAGCGTCATGTCGCGGCAGTGTGGTGGCAGTGTGGCGTCATGTAGCTTGGCATCGCAGCAGCGTGGTGTCGCAGCAGCGTGGTGTCGCAGCAGCGTTGTGTCGGGGCGGCGTCGTGTCGCAGCAGCGTGGTGGCAGCGTGGTGTCGCAGCAGCTTCATGTTGCGGCAGCGTGGTGTCGCAGCAGCTTAATGTTGTGGCAGCGTGGTGTCGCAGCAGCGTGGTGTCGCAGCAGTGGTTCATCCACTGCTCATAGATCAGTCGACACGCAGTGATGAGGGAGATATTTCAGCTTCACAAACAGCAACGATGGGCAGTTTATATTTTTTCCTAGATTTTTTAAATTAAATGGTACAAACAGGCAGTTTTACCAGGTTTTCCTGTTTGAGCCCTTATGATTAAATATTAATATATTTTTTGAAGGGCAGTTTTGTTTACAGAACAGAGGCTTTATTTTCTCTCATACTTATTGTTTTTGGTTGTGTTTGGGTTTCATTCATTGTTAATGAGACTGAGAGTCCGTTCTGTTTAATGTTTTATTTAAAATTTCTTCCAGTTTCAGTGTAAAATGTTCTTTAGAAATGAAAGTTTATTGATCTTTGAAAGGGTGTATTTGCATTATTATGGCATTGTCATTATATTTGTTGAAAATGGTCTTTGCGTAATATTATTGCTTATCGCAATAATTTCTGAGAAAATTTATCACACAGCAAAATTTGTTATCGCAATAGGCCTATTATTAACGTGATAATGGATCCATGTTTCAACCCAGGAAGTCAGGCTAGGTAGAAAGATGTTTACCTGCTGGAGATGACGTTACGTTGGAGTTCTTGTCTATCAAACGTGGCCAGAGCACACAGGCCTCCATACACCGCCACATTACTGGGAGACAACAGCTGCAGGGAGAACACAGTTTATCACCAGTGCTTCACGGTCACATCTCATTTAAAGAGTTCTGCACTGCTGAGAGTCGCCTTACTGAAACGAGTAAAATCAGAATTATAATAATCAATACGAGATAAAAGCATGAATGATCATTTATGACGACATTCTCCTAATTGTAGAGACAGTATGTTCATGCAAACCTGGCCCTATGTTCTGCTCCTGGCCCTTTAGCTTTGCTCTGCTAAGAAAAGACTTGATAAGCAGCTCCAATCCTTCTCACTGGGTGGGCTGAGAGCGATGACGGGACTTATTCTTGAATACCTGTACATCTAACCGTGGAATCTCGACACATGGTTCGTGATGTGTTCGGGATCATCGGGTGTCAGATCAGGTGGGTGACCCAATCGAAAGTGATCTAGCCCGGGCTTCTGTTCAGATTCCATACCTCATCGTTTCCTGTCAGAACCATCTGGAAACCTGCCCAGCAGCTTCTAATCTGTACTGGTCCTCAACAGGACCTGCAAGGACTGGTCCATGAAAACCTTGTGTCCAGTGGGTTTCCACCCATCTGAGTCAACAGCTTCTCGTTGTTCTGTGGCTCCAGGTCTTCCTGGAGGTCATTTTTCCCAGCTGGACCAGTTGTTTTACAGCAAGACGGACCATAGAATGGGAACGTTACTGAGGTTTGGGATTTAATACTACAAATCAGTACACCCTTACTGGTTCTGCTTGCTAACGCTACAGCTGTCACAGATGGCATCTGCTGCTGCTGGCAGAACTTGTTGCACCAGTACCGGTGCTAGAAATTAACTTTCATTCCCAGTATATGAAACTAACATTCTCTTTTCCAGCAATTTCAGCAAAGTGGTGAATCTTCCAATTACCAGCTGAAAAGGTGAAAGGTCCTAGGAAGCAGTAGACGGACCGGATAAAAAACCTTTAATCTCATATTAACAGACCCCCACCCCCTCTTCTATGCTCCACTTTAGAGCTTCTGCTAATTTCTCTATGCAAACCAGGAGTCCCTTGAAAGCTGAGACTGTCCTGGTTACAGAGACGTCTCATCACGGTGGGACAGAAACTCTGGCGCTAGCAGCCAGAACCAGAGACCAGGCCTTACCGTTTGTGGTGAAAAGTTTGATTCCAGCTCTAAAAACAGCTAACGTGTTCTCCTATGACTCTGCCTTTGTTTGACATGAACCATGAAGGTCCTGCTGGTTTCCATGGAGATGAAGGAGGTTTTATAGTGAAGGATCCTCTCTTCCTATCATAGACTATCTTGGGCTTCAGGTCTTTCTGTACCCTCATGGTGTTTCGGTTTAATGTGGGGCTATCCCTGGATCCTCCTGATTGACCATTGATACAGGTGTCCATCATCATCATCATCGGCTGATGGCTTCCTGAGATATTCACCTGCGTAACACCTTATTAAACACCTGGAAACCTGCTCAGGTTCACTTTTACCTTCTACTGCAGCACAGTTCCTCATTAGATATTACTTTCCTCATTCCTAAAACTACTTTCCTCATTCCTAAAACTACTTTCCTCATTCCTAAAACTACTTTCCTCATTCCTAAAACTACTTTACTCATTCCTAGGATTACTTTACTCATTCCTAAAACTACTTTACTCATTCCTAAAACTACTTTCGTCATTCCTAAAACTACTTTCCTCATTCCTAAAACTACTTTCCTCATTCCTAGGATTACTTTACTCATTCCTAAAACTACTTTCCTCATTCCTAAAACTACTTTCCTCATTCCTAGGATTACTTTACTCATTCCTAAAACTACTTTCCTCATTCCTAAAACTACTTTCGTCATTCCTAAAACTACTTTCCTCATTCCTAAAACTACTTTCCTCATTCCTAGGATTACTTTACTCATTCCTAAAACTACTTTACTCATTCCTAGGATTACTTTACTCATTCCTAAAACTACTTTCCTCATTCCTAAAACTACTTTCCTCATTCCTAGGATTACTTTACTCATTCCTAAAACTACTTTACTCATTCCTAGGATTACTTTACTCATTCCTAAAACTACTTTCCTCATTCCTAAAACTACTTTCCTCATTCCTAAAACTACTTTCCTCATTCCTAGGATTACTTTACTCATTCCTAAAACTACTTTCCTCATTCCTAAAACTACTTTCCTCATTCCTAGGATTACTTTACTCATTCCTAAAACTACTTTCGTCATTCCTAAAACTACTTTACTCATTCCTAAAACTACTTTACTCATTCCTAAAACTACTTTACTCATTCCTAAAACTACTTTACTCATTCCTAAAACTACTTTACTCATTCCTAGGATTACTTTCCTCATTCCTAAAACTACTTTACTCATTCCTAGGATTACTTTCCTCATTCCTAAAACTACTTTACTCATTCCTAGGATTACTTTACTCATTCCTAAAACTACTTTCCTCATTCCTAAAACTACTTTCCTCATTCCTAGGATTACTTTACTCATTCCTAAAACTACTTTCCTCATTCCTAAAACTACTTTCCTCATTCCTAGGATTACTTTACTCATTCCTAAAACTACTTTCGTCATTCCTAAAACTACTTTACTCATTCCTAAAACTACTTTACTCATTCCTAAAACTACTTTACTCATTCCTAAAACTACTTTACTCATTCCTAAAACTACTTTACTCATTCCTAGGATTACTTTCCTCATTCCTAAAACTACTTTACTCATTCCTAGGATTACTTTCCTCATTCCTAAAACTACTTTACTCATTCCTAGGATTACTTTACTCATTCCTAAAACTACTTTCCTCATTCCTAAAACTACTTTACTCATTCCTAGGATTACTTTACTCATTCCTAAAACTACTTTACTCATTCCTAAAACTACTTTACTCATTCCTAAAACTACTTTACTCATTCCTAAAACTACTTTACTCATTCCTAGGATTACTTTACTCATTCCTAAAACTACTTTACTCATTCCTAAAACTACTTTACTCATTCCTAGGATTACTTTACTCATTCCTAAAACTACTTTACTCATTCCTAGAATTACTTTACTCATTCCTAAAACTACTTTACTCATTCCTAGGATTACTTTACTCATTCCTAAAACTACTTTACTCATTCCTAGGACTACGTTCAGATTTGTGTCCAATTTAAAAAACAACACAGATTTAGTTTTTAGGGTAAACTCAGATTTTTTTTGTTACCTCTGGACAGTCACAGTGGTCAAATGAAGCCTGCAGGAAACATTTGGCAGCTGGTTTGTATTTTCGGGAGGCCAACTCAGCCAGTCCTACAACCACAAGAAGTAAAGTCAGATTTGTTCATGTCCACCCATTCAGCTGTGGAATAATACCCCTAAAGCCCATCACTCCAACCCCCCGACCCAGGTCCTTCATCGGTCATGTACACCACACAGTAGATGTGTACAAAAGGTCCATAGAGAACAAGATGTTGAGCTTCAACTGATGCAAACACTGAGACGTACAGTCAACCTAAAGCAGGGGTGTCCAGTGGCTGTTCTCGGGGGCCACATTCCTGCTGGCTTTTGTTGTTTTCCTGCTCCAACACGGTGACATTAACTTGTCAGTCAGGTGTGTTGGAGCAGGGAAACAACAAAATCCTACCATATAGCAAAGTGTGACACTCCTGTCATAAAGCATGAACTAGTGCTCAGTGCAGGTGTGTGAGCTGGTTTTACCTGCAGCACACTTTAGCTTGGTGAGGACGGCCTGGTTCTGGCTGTCTCGCTCCCCTCGTTGCTGCAGACAAGGAAACAGTCAGCGGAGGACATTTCAGGAAGAAGATTCATAACACGTTAGAACTAAAGTCTGACCTCCGACCTGAGAATCTGAACCCCAACCAGAAATTCGGACCCCCGAATCCTGAGCCTGACCTTCGACCCTAGAGCCTGACCTTTGACCCCAGAGCCTGACCTCCGACCTGTGAGCTGCTGCTTACCTCGGCTATTTCTGGTGTGGACTCTGCTTTGTTCACGTAGCTCAGAACATGGGACCAGTTCTGGAGATAAACACTGACCTGGTGGACACAACACAGAACATGAACATCTTTATTTCATCTGTTTCAAACCATCATGTTACTAAGAGACAAACTTCTGCATCATATGTCTGATTTCAATCCTTCAAATATTCATTCACGGGAATGGCTTCATCATCATTTGCAACTCCAGCTCAGCTGCTTTGTGGCGCCACCGTGCATCAGAAACGTCTTCTTGGCTTTATTCCAGCCATAGAGGAGCATTATTTTTCTTCTTTTCACACACACATAGAACTTTCTGCTCACTGGTTGATCTTTGGCTGCTCCTGATTGGACGTTACCGTCAATCTAAGCTCTCTGATTGGTGGAAAGACTGACAGGAAGTGGCTTCATCATCATGTATAGGTCTAAATAGAGGTCTCTTAGCAACATAGTAGTGATGGTGATGTTTTTATGATGAAAACTATGTGATGTGTACCTTAATCACATTCAGGCACATGTTAATAACATGTTTAGCGCTGGTGCAGTAGTCTCTTGCACGAGAGTAGCATTTCAGGGCGTTACTGAGGTCACCACAGTCCAGGTAGTGGTCTCCCAGGTCATCATGGCCTCTCCTGCAAGGGGGAAAGGAGGACCGGTGAGTACAGGAGAAGTAGTCGTTTTTAACGCCGACGGACCTGTAATCAGATGAAAAGTTATTCTAGGAAACCTAGGAAGTTTCTATGAGATGCAACAAAATTATTTTAATTATTCTGAACTCCTGAAGCTTCATTTAACATAAAAATAAAAATTTGAAAATTTCAGGAAATTTTGATTGGTGTCAATGCAGCTCCTGCCCGGTCACATTCACATACATGTATTATGATGTCACAGGGAAGCAGCTGCTACCTGACTGGTATAATGACATAGGCAGGGCTAATGAGTGTGATGGAGGTGCTGCAGACAGACCGTGAGATGGAGACACAAGTACAGTGTGTGTGAGAGAGAATGAGAAAAGAGGCACACGTGAAGGAGGAGAAATAGAGGACATGTGGCCTGTATTAATGAGGACAAGAAAAATCCACAATATGAACGAACAGGACTGAATGAATTAGGTCAAAGGTCAAGTGGCTCCTCACAGCTGAGTGCACAGTGAGTCGTCATGACAACGGCCCCCACCTTTGCTGACAGACACCGACAGTTAGACACTTATGCGGGAGGTGTACTGGGTGGTTGTGCATCACGCCACAGCTGTGCCGCGGTTTTGTTCTGACCTGCGTGGCACAAGATTCTCCACTTCAGGATAAACGTCTCTTCTTCTATGATGTCAAACAAAAATACTGTTACCCCCCTGACCAGTTAAACATGTAATGTTTTCATGGTTCAACAGCACAAATCTGCACCAGGGCTTTTATTTTGAAAAATACCAGAAACTTTTACACTGCTCCCGTGTCTGATTTCCTGTCTGCGGCTATCTGAACGCATTCTGGGTGCGTGAAGCATCAAAAATAGACCCGGTGCGTAAATTTAGCGGAGACAACGTGCTTCTGGGACTCTTCCGATACGTGCTGCAGCGCACCCGGTATAAAACAAACCACTGAATAAAATGGCTGCGAATGGCTGCGAATAGCTGCGCAGGCCGTGGCGCAGCGTAACGTGCTGCACACGCACCCGGTACAAAACAAACCATTGAATAAATTATATAAATTATTTTACTCTAATGCAAACACAATTTAAACGGTGGTGAATTAAGAACACGAGAGTTCCTGTAGAATGGGACTCAATGGGAGGAAAAAGTCGACTTTGTGATTCTTGGAGCTTTTTAGCTCAAAATCTGTACGTCCCAGCTAAAAATGAGCTGAGGTCCTATTGAAGCCAACTGAATCTGCTCTGTTTTGGTATATAATTGTGAATGTAGAGCTAAAGCTCTGGTCATGAGACACATTTGTTTGAGTGATTTTCTGAATAAAAATTAAGAGTGCGCGCAAGAGAGATTTTTGTGATTTTTCCTAAATCGTAAAGTGCGATTGTGTGGAAAATGTAAAAGATATGAAAATGTCCTTTCAGACAGTCAACGTTTTATTTTTTGTGACCCGTTTAAAGTTTGAATGATGTTTCTATGTGGAAGTATGGGTGAGTGTTAGGGATCCGAAGTGACCTGGGTTTTGGCTCATCTCAGACAAATCCCATTCTTTTTCAATGAGAAACAAATCGCAATTTTTTGCGAATAACGTAAACACCGCAAGACTTTTGTAGAGAAAAATTCATAGCACACCATTCCCGATGAAGAAGCACGTTTTGATATAACTTTTGTGGGTACAGAGTTAAAACTGTGGGAGGAGACACATGCAAAGTTTTGTGATGAAAACAGAAAAATGTCTGCCAATGCATTAGCACCCATAATAAGTGACTTTCAGTGTTTTCACTCAGTCCAACTCTAGAATAACTTTTACTCAGTGCTGCTGAATTATCTAATGAAGACAAAAAAGTTTTTGGAATATCTGGTAACATCATTGTGGAAGATCAGCAGAGTAACTGGTGTAGGTGCCTGGAAGCAGCATCCAGCGAGGGTTTGGTCTTTCCAACAAGGATGTGAAGGTGGTGAAGATCACATCAGGACTGTTTACTGGTTTCAGAATAGATCTGCTATCAGATCCACTGTTCTTGTAATAAGTAATAAATCTACTTCCTCACATTTTTTACTACAGCTGAAATCAGATGTATTACATGAATAAATCCAGTATATTTAGGCATTTGGTTTTCCTTTGATAAAACCTAGAATATATTAATAATATTCAGAAATGAACCCAGGCTGATGAACAGAAAACAGATCTGATTTCAGATCAATAATGAACCTATAAATGTATCAGACTATCGCGCTTGTACAAAATTCAGAATTTGATTGAATTCATTGAATGAATGTGACTTGGCTGCCCCACCGGACGTCGATTTACAGGAAGTGTAACTCAATGCAGTTCAGAGAATTTCATTCTCATCACATATCAATGAGAAAGTGATTTTTTGACCCAGGTAACCCAGTCTGAAGTCTTCATGGTGTGGAGAACTGTACCAGCAAGTTTATGCTAAACAAACACACTCCTGCCTCCAAGGCTACTTTACTTTCACATGATCCAAGATTCCTGATGAAGACTTGCACAAGCCAGAGAGAAAGAGTGTGATTGGACAGTCATCGTATGTTTAGGAGAGGATGTATGAGGGGACATCACATATTTCCAGTGGTGAGTAAAGTGTAATGTTACTGATTCCCGTTGCAACAAAAGACAGATTATAAATCTGTACACTTACCTGGAGGTGGTGTTTGAAATGTGAGGCAGCCTTGATGGAAGCAGACTGGAGCCCTGCAGCAGCTGCAGGTTGCTCTGTGGGAACCGGTTCACCACCATGAACGTCCTTTTACGTGTTACTGTGCATTTTAAATCAAAAGCACAAAGCAGCTCCGGCCTTCAGCTTATTTCACAAGAGTGTAGTCTAAACTAAAGATCCACAATGTTTGGACCACCATACTGAAGACCTGGACAGAGCAAGGTATTCTGGGAAATGAAGTGCTGTCTCATCATTTTCCACAATTTGAAAGTTATTACAGTTTCAATGATCTGTTTTATAGAGGATGTTCTTAATGTTGATTTGATTGAAAACAAAAAAACTATTTACTATAATAAAGAACGGTTTACATAAAGCCTGGGAACCATATCTGTATGAAGTTCACACGTGATACATGCTGCAAAGCTTCTTCTTTAAATATCCTCAGTTATGTATCAATTCCTTTGAATTTCATGGAATTCCAATTCTAATTCCGTCAATCAGAATCTGAATTGAAATTCCACTTCCTGTTTCCAATCTCAATTCAAATTCAAGAACTGAATTAGAATTTAGATGAAATTCTCCACTGAGTTCTGAATTTTGTACAAGCCTGACAAGCGCGATGGTGAAGCCGGTTTTAATCCGTCTAGATTTAATGTTTGGCTAAGGCAGTCTTAAACTTGTGTTTTTAGGTCCAAACATTCATCCGCTGGCAGGTTAAACCTGCAAGCTGCTGCCAGCCTGGCCTCCAGATCAGGTCTGGAGCGAGGGGAAGGGTCATGGACCCAGTCCGCCATGGATTCTGCCCTCATACCTGATGCTCTCTTTGATGGAGTTGCCTTTGTAGTTCTTGAGATCCGTATCCAGTTTCTCCAGTTTGAGCAAAGCCTTCTTCCTGGTGGATTCTGCCCAGGCCGAGTCCAGGGGAGGAGGAACGGCTCCACCTTCAGGTACTGTGTCTGGTACACCCTGCACCTCTCTACAGGTGGGAAGAAAGGAAAATTAAATCACCTATCTGCAGGATGGGAGCAGACTTCCTGAATTACACAAACACTTCTGCTCCAGAAGCAAAGCTTCGTTAGATAGCTTCGTATAGAAGAAAGTCTGTCTATCCTCTTTTTGCAAAAGTTTTGTTTTTCTTTCTTTTAAAATCTAAAAATAGAAATAAAAATGTGGTCCCTAAGAAATAACAAGTTTCCTATAGTAGATATTAAATTCTAAGTTGTCTTTTTCAACTGCAAGGCTGCACTAAGTAGCAGTTTTTCAGCAGGACCTGGTCTAATGTGGTCTGGGTCCCCAAAAAACAGTGGACTGGCCCTTTTTGTATCTTACAGATCAGAAGCTAACTTCGTCTCTGAACATTTCTTCATCCACACTGACGGACAGAGCTGAAAAATGCAGGTGAGCCCCTCCCACCAGCGGACAGAGAGCTAAATATGTAAAATAAATACGTTTCCAGCTCCAGCTGCACCAACGTCTCTGCTCCATCGTATCCAAAGAGCCGATAGTGTGGATCTAAACTGCAGCTGGATCCCTACCACACCTTTTCCAAGACCCTGCTCAACTTCTGATTGGTTAGTAAAGAGACAGTGAGCGAAGCAGCGTTCCTGTCATACCACTGGTAGATGAACAAACCGTAACAATAGCTCACACATCAAATTCTCTCTTTTTTTTGACGCGGGACTTTACGCTCTGGATTCATCTGCTCTGGATTCATCTGCTTTGGATGCATCTGCATCTGAGACACAATAAACTGGTGATATCACAACCATGGCCAAGTCTTCTGGACTGAATTCTACTCATAAACAACAGGTACAACATTAGCCACCTAGCGCGTCATAAACAAAGCAGCTACAGACGGACGCCTCGCTAGAGCAGCACCGGGCTGGCTGCTACACCACACGTGTGCTCTAGATTCTTTATTTCCATGTGTCAAACAGCAGCTGGAAGTCAAAGCTAGCCAGATGTTTTCCTGCTTTCTAAAGAAATGTTCAAAAGCTTTTTATAATGTCTCCAAAAAGAAGCCTCCCAAGTCCAGGTAGAGGTCCAGGTAGAGGTCCAGGTAGAAGTCCAGGTAGAGGTCCAGGTAGAAGTCCAGGTAGAGGTCCAGATAGAAGTCCAGGTAGAGGTCCAGGTAGAGGTCCAGGTAGAAGTCAAGGTAGAGGTCCAGGTAGAAGTCCAGGTAGAGGTCCAGGTAGAGGTCCAGGTAGAGGTCCAGGTAGAGGTCCAGGTAGAAGTCCAGGTAGAGGTCCAGGTAGAGGTCCAGGTAGAAGTCAAGGTAGAGGTCCAGGTAGAAGTCCAGGTAGAGGTCCAGGTAGAGGTCCAGGTAGAGGTCCAGGTAGAAGTCCAGGTAGAGGTCCAGGTAGAAGTCCAGGTAGAGGTCCAGGTAGAGGTCCAGGTAGAGGTCCAGGTAGAAGTCCAGGTAGAGGTCCAGGTAGAAGTCAAGGTAGAGGTCCAGGTAGAAGTCCAGGTAGAGGTCCAGGTAGAGGTCCAGGTAGAAGTCCAGGTAGAGGTCCAGGTAGAGGTCCAGGTAGAGGTCCAGGTAGAGGTCCAGGTAGAAGTCCAGGTAGAGGTCCAGGTAGAAGTCCAGGTAGAGGTCCAGGTAGAGGTTTAGGTAGAAGTCCAGGTAGAGGTCCAGGTAGAAGTCCAGGTAGAGGTCCAGGTAGAGGTCCAGGTAGAAGTCCAGGTAGAGGTCCAGGTAGAAGTCCAGGTAGAGGTCCAGGTAGAGGTCCAGGTAGAAGTCCAGGTAGAGGTCCAGGTAGAGGTCCAGGTAGAAGTCCAGGTAGAGGTCCAGGTAGAGGTCCAGGTAGAGGTCCAGGTAGAAGTCCAGGTAGAAGTCCAGGTAGAAGTCCAGGTAGAGGTCCAGGTAGAAGTCCAGGTAGAGGTCCAGGTAGAGGTCCAGGTAGAGGTCCAGGTAGAAGTCCAGGTAGAGGTCCAGGTAGAAGTCCAGGTAGAAGTCCAGGTAGAAGTCCTGGTAGAAGTCCAGGTAGAAGTCCAGGTAGAGGTCCTGGTAGAGGTCCAGGTAGAAGTCCAGGTAGAGGTCCAGGTAGAAGTCCAGGTAGAGGTCCAGGCAGAGGTCCAGGCAGAGGTCCAGGTAGAAGTCCAGGTAGAAGTCCAGGTAGAGGTCTAGGCAGAGGTCCAGGTAGAAGTCCAGGTAGAAGTCCAGGTAGAGGTCCAGGTAGAGGTCCAGGTAGAGGTCCAGGTAGAGGTCCAGGTAGAGGTCCAGGTAGAGGTCCAGGTAGAAGTCCAGGCAGAGTCCAGGTAGAAGTCCAGGTAGAGGTTCAGGCAGAGGTCCAGGTAGAAGTCCATGTAGAGGTTCAGGCAGAGGTCCAGGTAGAGGTCCAGGTAGAAGTCCAGGCAGAGTCCAGGTAGAAGTCCAGGTAGAGGTTCAGGCAGAGGTCCAGGTAGAAGTCCATGTAGAGGTTCAGGCAGAGGTCCAGGTAGAAGTCCAGGTAAAGTCGAGATAGAGGTCCAGGTAGAAGTCCAGGTAAAAATCCAGGTAGAGGTCCAGGTAAAAGTCTACATACAAGTCCAGGTAGAGGTCCAGGTAAAAGTCTAGATACAAGTCCAGGTAGAGGTCCAGGTAAAAGACCAGGTAGAGGTTCAGGTAAAAATCCAGGTAGAGGTCCAGGTAAAAGTCTAGATACAAGTCCAGGTAGAGGTCCTGGTAGAGGTCCAGGTAAAAGACCAGGTAGAGGTCCTGGTAGAGGTCCAGACAGAAGTCCAGGTCGAGATCCAGGTAAAGGTCCAGATAGAAATCCAGGTAGAGGTCCGGGTAGAGGTCCAGATAGAAGTCCAGGTACAGGT
Organism: Melanotaenia boesemani; assembly: GCF_017639745.1. Lineage (NCBI taxonomy): Eukaryota > Metazoa > Chordata > Actinopteri > Atheriniformes > Melanotaeniidae > Melanotaenia > Melanotaenia boesemani. Next base: position 1,888,413 of record NC_055683.1, read on the forward strand.
CCAGGTAGAGGACCAGATAGAAGTCCAGGTAGAGGTCCAGATAGAAGTCCAGGTAGAGGTCCGGATAGAGGTCCAGATACAAGTCCAGGTAGAGGACCAGATAGAAGTCCAGGTAGAGGTCCAGATAGAAGTCCAGGTCCAGGTAGAGAACCAGATAGAAGTCCAGGTAGAGGTCTGGGTAGAGGTCCAGATAGAAGTCCAGGTACAGGTCCAGGTAGAGGACCAAATAGAAGTCCAGGTAGAGGTCCAGATAGAAGTCCAGGTACAGGTCCAGGTAGAGGACCAGATAGAAGTCCAGGTAGAGGTCCAGATAGAAGTCCAGGTACAGGTCCAGGTAGAGGACCAGATAGAAGTCCAGGTAGAGGTCCGGGTAGAGGTCCAGATAGAAGTCCAAGTACAGGTCCAGATAGAAGTCCAGTTACAGGTCCTGGAGCCTTTCATCCCTTTTCTCTGAGAGAAATCTAGTTCATATGTAGGATTTATTCATTCTGCACACAGCAGCGGTGTAGATGGAATTTACTTTGCTCATTTAGTTATGTTGGCATCAGAAGATGCTAAAACTTAAAGACCTACAGGGTGTGTTCATGTGGTTTCACACATTTATAGTGTTGGGAAATCCTGAGTATTTCTTTGATAATACCAAGTAAATCTAGAATTGTGACATTCCTGGAGAGGGATTCCCTCAGTTTTAGATTCTTCCTGCTTCTATGAGAGAATCAGGCGGAACTTTGCTCCAGTTCAGCAGAAGTCTTGTTTTTCCAGGCGTTCACTGCATGTTGTGCTTCTCTTTGTGGGAAAAAGCAACCAGATCATCAGCCTGCCACAGACTCATTTTATCGCCTGAGCACGTTTGCTAACAAAGGTTTGCTAAGGTGAACGAGGGTAGGTGTCATATCTACAGGCGAGGTGACGTTGAGCCGACTGATCAGCTGAGATGTTGCTAAAGTTTGCCGTTTGAGGCATCTTCATGCAGAAGACCTGGAGATTTCACTCATGAATATTTCACATGTGAAGTTGCTGCTACGTTGGTTTAATACTACATCTTTAATTCAGATTACCTTCCATTTTTACTTTAATACTAGAAAGTTTAAATCTTTATACCGTGTGGCCTCGGTGAGTTTACGGTGGATCTCTTCATAGGCGTCGACATTAAAGGTTCTCTGGACGAAGGTAAGGGCCATCTTGAGGGCCTCCACTCGGAGCTGAGGGCAGTGCTCAGCGATGAACTGAAGCCTCTCGATGCGCATTAATCCACTGTAGCTGGTGGCATACTGTTCCAGGTCCTACAGACAGGAAACACCATCACATGTCTCCATGGAAACGTTCAGGCAGGACAGACGTGACAGAGAGTGGACATGACCGTTACCAGAGTTGGGTTCTCCACGATGTAGTTGATGTCCGGAGCGTTCTGTTGGTCCTCTTGAGGGTCTGCATCAATCTGCATGGGCTCCACAGACCCCTGCAGAACAAAAGCAGACATGAGCTTCCTAAAAGAACAATTTTACCAGGGCCTGGAATTCATTTCTCCCCCTACATGCATCACATAGGGGGAATTTACAGACTTTTTGGGGGGGTATTACTGGGGAGCTTAACTACGGTCCTGCAGTGTCCTACTCGTACCTCAGATTAATGCAGCTTTAATTTGTCATCTCTTTCTCCTCTCAGACATCTCTCTGGTCTTATCTCCAGGCTCTGAACCTGCTCACATATCAGTCTTTACCAACTTGGTATAAAAACTATCTCTATTGCTGTAATTTGTCGACTCTTCCAGCTGCGTCTCACATCATTTTCTCTTCAGGCTCTATTCTATCCTCCTTCATCTCAGTTCCAGTAAAATCAAACTGGTCTTGGGGAGGATCCAGCTCTGAAATGGGTATCAGACTGGTGAGGTTAGTTTTTTCAGTGAATTTCTTAACTTGTTTTAAATCCTCAGTTGTGCTGAATCTAGGGCTGCACGATAAATCGTTAAACAAGCGCGACCTCGATTCACACAAACACTTGATCTCATTTCTACACAGTGATTCTAAAGATTTTTATATCTGTATCACAAACTAACGCTCTGCTGCATTGTCTTATTTCATAACCACATTTAATGCTGTACATAACAGGACAGGATGCAGCCGTCTTTACAACAAGGAGAATTGCTGATATTTCAACATGCTGATGAAAACCCCTTTCCCAAAATGTAGCACCAGTGGTCCACAGCTCCACATTTCTTCCTCTGAATAGTGGTTAGTAAAAGAGTTTCAGTAGAGCAACAACCCCGATGAGTTCTAAACCGTCTGGTTTTATTCTATGAAGTTTAGAAGTGGCTGCAGCACAAAGCTGGAAAAAACCTCAGACACCTGCAGCAGGTGTGCAAAGTCGTGCAGCAGGAGACCTGATCTGCTCCGGCTGGGACTTCTAAAAACTGGTTTTAGCCTCATAGTAAATAGTGGAGATGACAGTATTTTTCTAGTCTTCTTTACACGTGCTGCTTTGCCTACAATGATACGACCGCGATGCAGAAAGAAGGAAAGAATATTTCTGGCTCTCAGACTGCATGTTCCTCTGCCAGCTGAGGCTTTCAGGGAACTTCTTGATTATACGGACGTTTATCCCTACACATCCAGCATGATGTAAAATGCAGCATGGATCCATCTCAGTATTTCCACATGATCTGATCCAGAACGTCGGGAGTCTAAAAATAAAACAGCCTGTGGTGAAAATACCCACCTGTGGTTGGAATATGATCATGTCTCTCTGTTCTTTACATACTAAATATTAAAACTTGTTTTAATGAAAATTCAGGGACCAGCACGGCTTCATGATTTTATTTGACTGTGTTATTGAAAACTTACATTTCAAAACTGTCTCAGCCCTTTTTGTGTTAAATGCACCTAATGTAAAGAAAACAAAGATTTAGCAGAACCACGTTCATCAGTCCAGATTTAACCTGAAGGTGAAGCTGAAGAGGAGAGAACAGCAGCTGTTCCCTCGCCGGTGCTTCTCTAAACGTTCAGACTGCAGCGTTTCCACCTCATACGCAACCGGATCATTACCTAGAAGAGCCGGTACAGGCTGGCAGTAGAAAATACCGACTATCCGCTTCCTCCATTAGAACCTGCAGCTCCTAAACTGGGAGGATTAAGAACTTACAGAACTTTCATTTTTGATCAATGCTTTTTAAAAAGAGACTTTTAACATTGCTGTTGTCATGTATTATGTAAATTGAGGGGGAAAAAAAGCAGTATTAGCTCCAAGTATCAGCTACAGAGAATCAGCAGCCCGTATCGACCAAGACTGATCAGTATCTGCATCGCCCCTAAAGACTCCATACTGGTCAATCCCCACTCTTAATATTAGTTACCTCTAATGTTCTATTCTACAGCCATTTAGCAGACGCTTTTATCCCAAGCAGCTTACATTTAAGAGTTACTGTTACATGATAGTTTTTTAAATACTATATTACTTTTATTACAAAATTTGTTAATTTCATCAAAATGTTACTTTCATTAAAATATTAGTTATTTCTATTATAATAGTTTCTTTTATTATATTAGTTACTTTATTTATAAAACTGCAGTTAATCTCTTCCGTGTCATTTCCACATTTATCCCGCAGGTCAGACTGGACCCAGGTTGGTTGGTGCTCCAGGCCCTACGTTTGAAACCCGTTTTAGGCATAAAAATGTTAGGACAGGTTTTCCCGTCACATTATTAAACCTTATATCGACATTGTTGGTGGCTATCACAGTGTTTCTGCCCCCTCTTCATGTCAACAAAAATGTGTCCTCAGTGGTGTTCATCCCACACCTGCTGGGGGAGCCAAACTAGTGTTAGGTGTTAAGGTAAAGCTGTGGCTATTTATGCTAGTACTATCTATGTGAAGCAAAAAAAAAACGCTAATTACACATTTAGAAAACGAAAGCTCCTGTTAGCTTGAGTCTGCAATGAACACGGCTCCTTTATTTCTTCTTCGTAATGAAAAACCTTTTACCGGCTCCCTGTGGTATCCAGAAACAGCTAATTAGCTTTGTCTATGAAGCTACCTTAGCAACACATCAGTGTCACTGATGTTGCTAGCTTAAAGAGGCCTTTAGTTGATATCCTTTTATTTATAATGTTGCTGAAAGTAAAGAACTACCAAATACAAGAGAACTGCTCTGGTTTTACATTTTAAGCGTTTTTCCTTTGTTCTTCTTTTT